>NC_060149.1:769896542-770200642 GCF_021461385.2 Schistocerca piceifrons
ACGACAGTAATCAGCTGGTAGAGCCATCTATCGGTAGGTCCGGTAGTTGAGCATCCCTCATTTCGCTAGCTTTAGACGCCTGTTCAACGCAGTTACAAAGGTCTTCAGTAATCAATATTGTGTATTCATGGAAAGGTCAAAATATTAAGATCTTTGTAACAGTTTCTGCAAGATTCTTTTTGCTTCTTATTGAATATAATTCATCATTATTTTAATTCTGGGACCAGATGTCTCAGTAAATAAATAAACCTCTTTCTGGGTAAGTGTACTTGTAGACGTAAGTACAGATAAAGTCGGAAACTTGCTCGACATGTACAGTGTACCTAAATTTTCCTTTTTATCTCGACACATATTTATTAAAATAGGTGATAAATGCACTCTACTATCATGTGTATTGCGAAAATACTAGTTGGAATGTTGGATACTGTTTGCAACAGAGCCAAAGATATGGAAAACACCAACGTGTTAAATTAACTCGTTGGAAAATACAGATAAGACGGTGGGAAAACTTTGATCACAGAACACACAAGTTCTGAATCCTGCAGTATGATGGTATACGTGCTGCCATCTCGTATTGCTGTTGAGAAACAATATGACGACCGAACAGGGTAGGAGATTTTATGCCAAAATTTGTGTTATATCGGTTTATTTCATATTTATCAATATTTAAAACCAAGTAAATTGTTAAATTCAAGGTATGCAGGGTTGATGGACAGACAAGAATACTAAATTTTATTGGATTGGTTTCACACTCGTTAACTGTCAGTAGTCCTGCAGCATATAAACTTCACACCTCCGGCGACGAAGCCGCATGATGAATTGTACAGTACAGATGGGCCTGTAACGTTGTTAGTAGTTTAAACTTTGTTAAATGCAAGCATGTGGTGAAAACCTTTTTTAACTCCGCCTTCAGCTGCTGTGAGAGTGAATTCAGTAGCTCCGCAGTTGCTGTTGCCGGTCTCAAGCCCGGAGAAAGGAGGAGGGTTGGCAACTCACAGAAGCGGGAAGCCGTAAAAGAACTGACACACTATAGTTTGAACTTTAAGCCGTTGACGCATCCTCATCCTGTGAAAGTTAATATCGAGGGTGTACAAATAGTAATATATTCCATGTTTTCAATTTATTTGTTCGATGCAAAATAGTGTTCCAAGCAGTAGGATGTTGGAGCTTCCCGAAACGCAAACGCTTTTGGGCGTAGCTGTTTCTCTTGAAATAGCATTTTCGTGATTAACACTATTATTACAACAGTAAAACAGTTTCTGCTATTATATATCAGTGTAACAGCATAAAGGGACTTATGTGCCGGGACGAAAGGATAGCGTGCTCCGCTTTCCAAGTCAAGACAAAGTTGCGGCAGAAGTGGACATGTTCGATGCAGAGAGAAATTTTCATCTCATCAAAACGGCCGATGGAAGTTATAAATCAAAATTCTTTCTTGGGCGTTAAATTTCTAGTAATGGAATAATATTTTCGCGTAGTGTTCACACATATAAATTGCGACAAAGAGCAGTACGAGTTCGTCATTAGAATACGATTTATAACCCCTTTGCAATGTTTGGAGGTGTTTGTTTCAGTTTCAGACGCGATACAGAAAGAATTCAAAGTATCACTATTAGTAAATCAGGCAAAAATAAGTGATCCCTGAGACTGACCGTGTCTGAAGATAAGTTTGTTTTCCAGTTTATAAGTGAGCTTATTGTTTATTTCCTAATGTTGTGACCAACCTCCCCTCTTAGTTGCCCCCCATTAGCAGAAAAATACACACTGTTTGCAGTGAAAGTAACGTGACATGTCAACAGTAGGAAGATAAAGTAATAATTGTGATTTTTCCAAAGGCGATTAGATTAGATGTACTTTTCCTTCCAATTGAACCATAGCGAGGAGATACTCCAGGATGTCGAAAATATATATATGCTGATGTTCCTTCTGCACCAGAGTGGAATGATCATCATGCATGTGGAGTGAATCTAAACTTTCTAAACATATTTTCATTTATGAGTTAGTAAACGATGAATAGAAGAATCATTTTACAACACTTACCTACAATGATTACTCCACTGCATTTGTACGGAAATCAGATTGCACTAATATTCACATCATTATATGTTATTAGTAATAAATCCTTTAAGCTCCTCTTAAACTGAACTTTAGGGGTAGTTAAACTTTTTATGGCTGCTGGAAAGTTATTGAAAATGTGTGTTTTTGAATACTAGACACCTATTTGGACAAAAGTAGGTTATTGTGAAGATTATTCTTATTTCTAGTATTGATTCCAAGCAATGAACTGTTGGTTTGAATAAGACATATTTTATCAAGGAATAAATATATTAGGAAGCAGTAGTTAATATCCCTGATTCCCTAAACTGGCCTCTGCAGGATGTTCTTGAGTTCACACTACACACAATTCTTATTGCACGTTTTTGTATCCAGAGAACTTTAGCTTGGCTTAATGCGTTACCCCAAAAGAAAATCCCATGAAAGTAAGCATAGTATGTCAGCTTTTTAATTTTTATATCCCCTATGTCACAACATTCACAGTGCAAAGAGAGATTTGTTTAGGTGTTTCGGCAGTCCTATGGCATGCACCTCCCTTTGAATTTGTCAAGCTGTAATCCCAAGAATTTGATACTTTCCACTTCTTTTATCTGCTTCTTGTATTTTGTGCATATACTGGTAAGAAACCTCTTAAAAGTTCTGAATTGTATGTAGTTTGTTTTTTCAAAGTATAGTGACAAACACTTGTTGAGGAAGCATAATGTTCATGAAAATTCCATTAGCCTTTTATTGCAATATTTGTATCAAACAGCTTGGCATCTGGTAATGTTACTGATGAAAGATTCCCACTAGCTACCTCACTGCCCCCTCTATCAACAGCACCATCTGAGGGAGAACGTTTCATAGGCACAGATTGTAGACAGTGTTTAGAGTACTCACATTTTAGAAGTACTGTACATTAACTAACTGTTTGAGTTCAAGTGGTCATCTGACCTGAAAGCCACTGTAAATATTTGAAAATATATTTCAGTTCACTTGTTCAGAATAATGACAATTCCACTTGTCTCTTGCTTTTGAAAGCATGCCATACACCAGGGTTTTCTGTCATGTACTTCCTAGTAATGATGTGGTTTTGTGTAGATGTTGATGCTTTCAGGTTGATTAAATGCAAGTATATGTGATGTAGATGCATTAAGGTTGATAACATGAGAGTGAAGAGTGTGGGAAGTAAGTCTACAGTTTTTCAGTTAGTGTTGACAATATGAATATGGTAATTCTTTTAGTTGTATGTGTTGAAGAAAATACTTTCCTTGCAAATTCACTATGGTACTGCAAAACAGTTCACTGCGGCTGCCAGGTAAATAAGCAAGTATAAAACTTTTTGCAGGGGAAATCAGCTTGTTGAACTGATGCAGAATTGAAGTTGAACATGTGAAACAATGATCTTATGTTTTTTGCTTCATTCCATTTCACTATAGTCACAGAAGTTTCAAAGTAGCAGGCATACTGCTATTTGATACTGCCATGTCCTTTTGCCACAAGTGTCATATTAGAGCAGACTGCAACACTGATTCTGCATTACTTGCCCATAAAATTTAAATACTGGGTGGAGATAAGGCATTTATTTATTTTCATCTATACCAAAGCATTTACATGTAATAAGTGGCATCATGAATTTTAATAACAACTTTTACATTGGGAATTGACAAAATGTGGTTTTGCGAATGACATAATTGACAAATTTATATGTGACAAGTGCAGTGTGTCTTTAATTTCTTATGTTCTTTGTTGCTTCCTGTTCTGGTTTGTTTGCTAATGGGTACGCATGTGTATTTTGTATCTGTGCGCAGTGGTTTAAAGCTAATTCACTGTCATTAAACTTTGAGAAGACCCACTATATGCAGTTCAGAACCTGTAAGACATTTTCTTCCAACATGAGTATAACATATGAAGACATGCAGATCGAAGAGGGTGACAGTGTTAAAGTTCTGGGATTACAGCTCGATAATAAATTCAGTTGGGAAGGACATACCACAGAATTGCTTAAGTGCCTAAACAAGATGCCATCAAAACATTCAAAATTAAAAAAAAAAAAAAAAAAAAAAAAAAAAAAAAAATTAAAAAAAATTATAAGAATAATGGAAGGGGTAGATAATCGCAAATCATGTAGACCATTGTTTCAAAAAAGGATGATCCAGCCACTTCCTTGCATATATATACACACTTGAAAATATAATATATTTAAAGCAAAACTTATATACAAAAAGACCACTCATCACTCAAAATCACACAATATACAGCTATGATACAAGACAAAAATTGGATGTACATGTTCAAAGCGCCAACACAGTTATTTCAAAACAGCCTTATCAATCCTAGTATCAAACTATACAATGCCTTACCAGATACCATTAAACACATACAAAACATTGGTCACTTCAAATCTAAACTGAAGTCGTACTTGGTTGATCACTGCTTTTACACAGTAAATGAATACCTACAAAACTAAATTTTGGTGTGTTCACCCAATGTAGTCTCATTCAGAAGAACATTTGTATTTTATCTCTCTGTATATAGCGTAACAACATTTAAGTATTCATCATTAATTGATATAAATCTCTCTTGCACATTGTGCAGCTGCAGATGAAAATGGATTAATAAATCAAGTCTGTATTTGCCATGAGAGTGTTGTCAGGTGTAGGATACATAAATATAAAGAAACTTGCATACTTTGCTTACTTCCATTCTGTTATGTCATATGGGATCGTATTCTGGGGCAACTCATCAAACTGAATAAAAGTTTTTAGGGTGCAAAAGCATGCGATAAGAATCATTTGTGGTGTAAATTCAATAACATCTTGTAGAAACCGGTTCAAGGAACTTTGTATTCTAACCACTGCTTCTCAATATATTTATTCCTTAATGAAATTTTTTGCAAGTAATACATCTCTGTTGCCAACCAATAGATCAATACATAGTATCAATACTATGACTAAGAACAATCTACACAAAGACCTAAAATCACTTACCTTGGTCCAAAAAGGGGTCAAATATTCAGGAACACACATTTTCAATAAATTGCCAGCAACCATTAAAAACTTCGTTTCAGATAGAGCCTGGTTTAAACAGAGTTTGAAAGACTTTTTGATAGGCAACCCCTTCTACTCCATAGATGAATATCTTAACAGAGGCTATTAACCAGTTTAAGTAAAAATATCTGTTAGATTTCAGTTCTGACAGCACTTGGTCACAACAGTCAAGATTAGGTATTGTGTGTATGATAAATTTATTAATAGTGCGTAACAGTGTTTCATTGTGACAGTGTATTAATTCTGTAGACATTAGCTGTTCCAGTTTACTGCATTGTGTTAACCTATTTCAACTATCTCCTGACAAATGACCAGGGTAGAAAGTACACTACTGGCCATTAAAATTGCTACACCAAGAAGAAATGCAGATGATAAACAGGTATTCATTGGACAAATATGTTATACTAGAACTGACATGTAATTACATTTTCACGCAGTATGGGTGCATAGATCCTGGGAAATCAATACCCAGAACAACCACCTCCGGCCGTAATAACGGCCTTGATACGCCTGGGTATTGAGTCAAACAGAGCTTGGATGGCATGTACAGGTACAGCTTCAACACGATACCACAGTTCATCAAGAGTAGTGACTGGCGTATTGTGATGAGCCAGTTGCTCGGCCACCATTGATCAGACGTTTTCAATTGGAGAGAGATCTGGAGAATGTACTGGCCAGGGCAGCAGTCAAACATTTTCTGTATACAGAAAGGCCTGTACAGGACCTGCAACATGCGGTCGTGCATTATCCTGCTGAAATGTAGGGTTTTGCAGGGATTGAATGTAGGGTAGAGCCACGGGTCATAACACATCTGAAATGCAACGTCCACTGTTCAAAGTGCCGTCAATGCGAACAGGAGGTGACCGAGACGTGTAACCAATAGCACCCCATACCATCATGCCAGGTGATACGCCACTATGGCGATGACGAATACACACTTCCAGTGTGCGTTCACTGTGATGTTGCCAAACATGGATGCGACCATCATGATGCTGTAAACAGAACCTGGACACATCCGAAAAAATGACTTTTTGCCATTCGTGCACCCAGGTTCGTCGTTGAGTGCACCATCACAGGTGCTCCTGTCTGTGATGCAGCATCAAGGGTAACTGCAGCCATGGTCTCCGAGCTGATAGTCCATGCTGCTGCAAATGTCGTCGAACTGTTTCTACAGATGGTTGTTGTCTTGCAAACATCACCATCTGTTGCCTCAGGGATCGAGACGTGGCTGCACGATCCGTTACAGCCATGCGGATAAGATGCCTGTCATCTCGACTGCTAGTGATACGAGGCCGTTGGGATCCAGCACGACGTTCCGTATTACCCTCCTGAACCCACCGATTCCATATTCTGGTAACAGTCATTGGATCTCGACCAGCGCGAGCAGCAATGTCGCGATACGATAAACCGCAATCACAATAGGCTACAATCCGACCTTTATCAAAGTTGGAAACGTGATGGTATGCATTTCTTCTCCTTACACAAGGCATCACAACAATGTTTCACTAGACAACGCCAGTCAACTGTTGATTGTGTATGAGTGATCGGTTGGAAACTTTCCTCATGTCAGCACATTGTAGGTGTCGCAACCGGCGCCAACCTTGTGTGAATGCTTTGAAAAGCTAATTATTTGCATATCACAGGATCTTCTTCCTGTCAGTTAAATTTGATGTCTGTAGCATGTCATCTTTGTGGTGTAGCAATGAGAATCATCTCATTTTTTGGGTCTATGAAACGAAAACTGAATCTAATCTAATCACACTGTTAGTGTACATATTGTGTATGTAGGAGATAGTGTCCCTACATAATTGGTGACCCCAAAGACGAAACTGTGCCATCGTGGATAGGTTATCAGCCATGACTACCGCACATAACCTTCTGCACGCCATCAATGGCGCCATTAAGGACGTTAAAAATGAGACCGAGATTCTACAGTGCCCGCCTCGTGTGCTTCAGCTTCTGTATTCTACACCACACACCAGTCCATCTTGGAACATCATGGTTTCAACTGCACTGGTCGTGCCATCAGACACAGCGATACAATCACAGAACACCACTTGACACGTAATTTCAACAGTGTCATAAGTCATCAAACCCAGGGAGAACATGGTCCTAGTCATTTCACCATAATGATACCACTTGTGGGATGAACAGTAATATCTACTCTTCAGCTCTTGCAATCCTTGCATATTGCACCTGCAAATTCAGGCCCCATTATCTACATCCGATCAACTGAGAATTTAACTTGCAATAACGAAGAGCATTTTCAAGCAACAGCAAGTCAGTAACAATTTTGAACAGTTCACCTTCGTGATCAGTAACCTTGCTCAACATGCTACTTCAGTGGTGTTGGATATTATGTTAAGACCCCACCCTCTCCCCATCCCACCCTGCTTACAATGCTCTCAAGATGGTGCTGATTTCATATTGCTTAAAATCAACGGGTCAAAGGCTCATGCAAATCCTGTACCGTGAGAGGAATGACAACATGATACTGTGTGAATTCTGTAACCATTTGCAAGGAATGACTGATACCAGTATAATGCCGGATGCTTCACTGTTACACATTTGGCAACACCAATTGCTCCCCTCAAGTGAGATTAGACTGTACCACAAAAAAATGTGATGCAGAATTAAATTGCAAATACACACTGAAGATTGTACACCAGACTAGTAATTAACAAACAAAGTTGATGAAATAAATACACTCCTTAATAGTGAATGGAAAGATGTTTTTGTGGGCATTGATTACAAAATGAGTATTTTCAGTACTTAAAAATATTGCATTTTAACCTTGCAAACTATTTTTGTAGAATGGAATCAAAACATGGGGGAAATTGTATATATGTAAAAGAAAATGTAGATTAGAAGAGTATAGCATCTGTTTACAAACTTGATTGTGAAAGACACTTTGAAATCTCAGCTGTTGAGTTAATGTCTGAAAAAACTATTATTTTATGTGTGTATAGATCTCCTATTAACAACATAAGTGTTTTTATCAAAAAAATTGACCTTGCTTTAGGCAAACTTAAGACAACTGGGAAACAGTGGTACTATGAGGTGATTTTAGCATTGACTTTGAGCCATAGCCCTCACAGGGAAAAGTTTTTAAATATTATAAAAGCCTACAATCTTTGTCTGACTGTTAGCTCTCCAACACATGTAACAGAAACTAGTGTCACTCTCCTTGATCAGGTATGTGTAAATATGGACAAGTGTGCATCAGAAAACTTTGATACCGGCTATAGTGACCACTTTTCGCAATTACTGATCATACTTGTAAATCACATTTTGACCAGTATACAAAATATTATCCATAAAAGGATTTATAGTAGGAAAAATATTGAATACTTCCAGTATCTAATCAGTGAACAATCTTGGAGAGAAGTATATGGTACCTCTGTTACCAACAAAAAGATGGAAAATTTTTTGAACATTTTCAAGCATAACTTTGACATAGCTTTTCCATGAAGGTAATTGATTTCCAAAAGCATAGATAGATTCAAAAACTGGATTACATCAGGCATTAGAGTATTCTTGCAAAACAAAGTGGGAACTTTTCCTGCAGTCAAAAACTCATAGCAGTCCAGATTTTATTGTTATTTCAAAAAATACAAGCTAGTTTTGAAACGCGTCATAAAAGAGGCAAAAATTAAGGAAAATGACAAATAGATTATGAAGTCATCCAATAAAACTAAGTCCATGTGGAAAGCTGTGCAGGATCTTATGGGGAAGAAGACAACTCGTGATCTCACATGATGGCAAGAATGTCACTGAGCATGGGGCAGTTGCAGACAGTTTCAATTCTTGTTATGCAACTGTTACTGGAAAATTAGTGAAGGAAAAATTTGGAAATCCACCTAATACAACATGAAAAGAACTTTTATCTATTGAAATAAATATATCCACGTTCCTCAGTCCAATAAGCCCAACAGAGCTCCTAAGTGCCATTAATTCACTGAAGAGTAATTAATCATCTGGTATTGATGATATTCGAGATTATATCAAAAAAATAACAGCAAGATAAATACTTCTGCCTTTATTGGACATACGCAACTTATCATTATCATGTGGAATCTTCCCTCAGCCACTGAAAATGGCAAAAGTAATACCCCTATATAAAAAATGTGATCATTAATGTATGGGTAACTATAGGCCTGTGTCTCTATTGTCAGGGTTTTCGAAAATTATTGAAAAAGTGTTCCTTTCAAAACTAACTACATTCTTTGAGAAGAATAATATTATTTCTGGATGTCAATATGGCTTCAGACCACAGCGATCAATTCAAACAGCCACTTTCAAGCTGATGAATCCTGTCTTAAATGCAGTGGACAACCACAGAAATATCTCAGGTTTATTCTCGGACCTAACAAAAGCTTTTGATGTGATTGATCATGCTATACTCCTGAGGAAGCTTGAATGGTATGGTGTAAGAGCTTTGCCAAATCAGTGGATTAAATCGTATTTGGAATATCTCTCTCAGGTAACTGAAATTAAGTACGTGGAAGGAAATGAACTCCAGGTGCACCTTTCAGAACCATGTGGACTAAGTCATGGTGTTCCACAGGGCTCCATTTGAGGTCCTTTTCTTTTTTTGGTGTACATTAATAATTTCCCATCACACATTAGGGATTTGAACCAGTACTGTTCGCATATGACACCAGTCTATTGATTGAAGGGAATAAAGAAGAAAATCTTACTGCATCTGCAAAAAATATTACAAAAGGAGTGTCTGAATGGTTTACCAGAAACAGGGTAATAGTTAATCCGCAAAAAAAAAACAGTACTCATGAATTTCCTCACTGATCAAAATATAAATGCGGCACAACCTAAAAATGAGGCACAACCCGTAACATGCATAGATAACCAAAACATTAGTGCTGAAAATGAAACTAAATTGCTTGGGATTCATATCCAGGAAAATCTTAAATGGAACACTTATATCACATCCCTAAATTCAAAACTAGCAAAAATGAGCTATGTAATAAGAAGCCTTTGCAACAATACTAGTGCAGAAACAGTTAGGGCTGTATACTTTGCTCATGTACATTCAGTATTGATGTACGGTATCATTTGCTGGGGAAATGTACACCAGGCCATAACAATTTTCAGGAAACAAAGGCAATTATAAGAATAATGAAACAAGTGAGCAGCAGAGAACCACGCAAACCTTTCTGTAAAGATCTAAAGAACCTACCCCTTCCCTGCATTTCTATACTGGAAGTAGTCATGCATGTCAAAAAAGTATACTGAGAAAAGAAAACCTTTTTCCTCAAAACAAAAGTGTCCATGATTACAGTACCAGGTCAGGCAGTGACATACATGTTAATCCGTTAATCATTGTAACACCACTTTATGCCAAAAAGGTGTATATCATGCAGGAACAAAACTTTACAACAGATTACCAAGACATATAAAATCTCTTCCTGAACAACAAAGCTTTAAAAAGTCTGTGACAGGCTACCTTCTGAAAAACTGCTGCTATTCAATCTCACAGTATCTTATGCAAGAAAAAATGTAATTTGTATCTTTAATTGTAGAAATAAGTTATAAATGTACAGTATTTTTACAAAATTGTAATTATTAACTGTATAGATAAAATTTGTTATAAAAATTTAAATAATGTATATTTGAGGGGACTGATGACCATAGATGTTAAGTCCCGTAGTGCTCAGAGCCAGCCATTTGTATATTTGACATTTGAAAAACCAATAGCTAAAAAGGTTTTCTGTCCAATATCCTGTGTACAATATATGTACTGAAAAAGATATTTATATGGACAAATAAATAAATAAACAGTTAAAATGATCCAGAAAATCAGATGAGGGTATCATTTCCATGGAGTCAGACAAACAAATATCATTAATGTATCTCCAGAAACACATTGGTTTCAAAGCCAAAGACCTCAGTGCCCTTTCCTCAAAGACCTCCATGATAAATTGGCAACTATGGACAATAAAGGACCACCCATAACCACTCTGTGTCTGTTCAAAAATATTGCCACTAAATGAAAAGTATGTGGTGTCAGCACATGGTGACAAAGCTTTGACAATTTGGAATCCAGTTTTTCACTAATCAGATGCAAGGTTTCTTCCAAAGGGACATGTGTAAATAGAGATACCACATCAAAACTCACAAATAAATCCAAAGTATCCAGCCTCACAGACTTTACTGCTGAATAAAATTCATAGAATTAAAGATATGGTTTCATTTCAAACTTGCCAATAAATGAATGAAGAAATGATGTTAAGTACTTCACCAGGTTGTAACTTTATGCACCAAAAGTACTAACCATACAGCATAGAGTACCCCCTTCCCTTTGTATCTTTGGCAGTACACGCAGTCTTGGTGGAATAACAGCACCAGGATGAAGTCTCTTGCGCAAATCTTCCAACAATACATTCATTTTCAAAAGTGAAAGAGTCTTGCATCTACCCCTTTCCGGGGAGGGTGGGGGGGGGGGGGGTGGTGTCATCCAATAACCTTCTGTAAGCCAATCACTGGGCAGTGAATCCATTTTAAGTATGTCACCATCCCCTGACAAAACAATTGTAGCATTCAGCTGGTAAAACTTTTACTTCATCATCATTCGTAAGAAAATGGATATGAATAGCTGCTCCCTCCACAGAAGAGATGTTGTGCAATGGTTGCTGAGCCCAGTGCGACATAAGGGACACGTCTTGCTAATTTCCTTAGCCCAATCCTCAGGGAGGCTGTGTAGTATAAGCAATAGTGCAGAAATCTTCATCATGTCATAAACAAATAAAATAAATCATATTCTACCAATAAAAAAATACAAAATCCCAAAAACCAACTAAAGGAAATTTGGAGCATTATGATATGTGAAAGAATGCATGAGGTGAATCATATTCGCCTCACTGATAATAGTAGCTGTGTGAAAAATTCTGTTTGAATCATATCATTTTTCATAGACTCTAATGACCTATTCTTATTGGTAGCAGGAAATGTAGAAATTAAAAGCTGATCATCAAAAGCAGATCCATTAGAAGTACTTAGACAGGCACTGTACACTCCATCGACTGACATCATTTTTGGGAAAGCCAAGGAGATCACAAAAGTCTTTGTCACTGAAAAGCAGAACTCATTTGACTATGATGGTACTTCCATCAAAGTCGTCATGTCATCTGCTGACTTGGTAGTGCCCCCTTTGAGATACTTTTGTTATCAGTCTATGAGTAAAAGGGTATTTCCTGAAAGACTGAAGTATGCCTTAGTAATACCCATTTATAAAACTGAAAATAAATAAGCAACTTCTAATTATTGATCTCTCTCCCTTCTTCCATGTGCTACAACATGCCCTCACCTAAGTCCAGTAGGGGTTGGCTGGTGTGTCTTCCTACAAATGCTCTGTCTTCTCTATGAACCTTCCACTCACTGCACTATCACCTCAGTGTGCTGCGTGAGGACCTGCCGGGTGATCGTCATCCCTAAGTCCCTCCACAAGCAGATGTTGTAGGTGACCAATAGAAGACATTGAGCATAGTGCAGATGAGTGAGCCTGGCATTGTGCATATTGGCCAGACTTTGATGCAGAAGTTGAGAAGCCTGTCCTCACATTTGCAACCTATATGTGGAACCAGTCATCGTTGCAGCCACACCACTACCCACAATGGCTGATCCCGTGCCAACCCCTTGATGCATCCATATAGATTTTATAGGCCACCTCTTGGACTCCTTGTTGCTCTTGGTGGATTATTCCTTGTCCAGTTTCCCAAAAATCGTCAGCATGGTGTCAAACATGAGCTCAGTAACCATAACATTTCTGACAACCATTTACACTACTGAAGGGCCCCTAAGACCACTGTGTCAGGTCCGCAGTTTACACAAAACCAGTTTTCTTCTTTCTGTCACAGGAATAGAATTCAGCACCTCACAATCACACACTTTCACCTTGCATCCAACCTGGAGGCTGAGGTGCTGATAAAGACATTTTAAGTCACAGATGAAAAAAAAGTGCTACAGATGACAACAAAGGACAAAGTTCTGGCAAGCTATTTGGCTACCTGTAGACCCAACTCTGTGTGCGGCCCAACCTACATTCTGCTTAGTCAACACCGTTCCTCCTCGATGGAGCTCTTGTACCCCTCCCCTCCCCCTCCCGAAGAAGCCATTTTTCTGTCCTGGATTGCTGATCTTCACAGATACATTTGGACCCAGGCTTGAATGGGCACTGGACATAATCATTATACACCAAGGATATCAGGTCTTCTCCATCGCAACTCAATGTTTTTTGTGCTGAAGACTAACCATCTTTGTTTCTAGAGTGTGAGCTTTACAAAAAATTGACTTCATTTACACTTTTTGAGGGTATCGGGCTGCCAATTGGATCCTTTTCTCCTATGGTAACTCGAGTTTTTAAGTGGGTTTGTCTTTTTCCCTCATGATTGTGTTTTTAATTGATCTTTATTTTAATTTGGCCTTAAGCAGATTATCTTCAACACTGGTTATTAATTGTTCAGTTGTTCAGCACTTCATAGCTGAGCCACAGTCTAAGGTGAACTGTTGCTGTGTTTTCTAGTTGTCTGATTACATTTCTAGAACTGTTTAGTTTGGCGAAGAGTCTGTTTGTGTAGCTTTTGTGTTTTGTATGTCATTTTCCCATGGGGATCTGTATGCTTCTACTGTCCTGGTGTGCCACTGTGGTTGTAGACTCTATTTGAGGCATCTGTTTTTTTAAGGTTTGTAGATCTTTGATACTCATTTGCCTGGTAGTTCCCTGTACTACACTTCCATATAGTATTGTCAGTTGAATGTTGACTTTGAAAAGTTTGAGTTTTGTGAAGTTCTTTGCTGAGGAGCATTGGAAATAGTGCTCTGATAAATTTTACTGTAGATGCCTAGTCAGACTTTGAGATATTTTGCATGTTCCTACCATGGAATTAGTTCATTATAAATTTTTAGTTCTCTGTTCAGTATTTGTTGTTTTTTGGTGAAAAAATACAGTTGTTGTTTCAATTGGTTTAAACTTGAACATCAGAAATGTAAGTTTGTGCAGTGAAACTTGTGTCCAAGCCATAGCCATATAACAGGATGCAGTACTTACAAATGAGCAGAAGAAATTGTTCATCTCAACTACACAAAAACATGTTTGGTGCATAAAAACAAACCTGTCACATCTAAGGACTAGCAAAATACTATAATGGTGACATGCTGTACTAATTTAGACATGCAGCTGATTTTGGTTTTGGCAGCCACAGGATACACACAGTGTAAAATAAAATGAAAATAATAATAATAAAAGAACCCACTGAGGATGCCACAACTATAGTGAAACATGTATGGGTGATAAAACAAAACAATAATGTGTGCACTTGCAAAAAGGTGGAAGCATCCTTAATTCATTATTAAACTTGGTTATATTTTAATGTGTCAAGTTTTGAGATTTTTAGCTGTTGTTGCACATGCTCTGTTATTTGTTGTTGGTTTCCGCTGGTGGTTAAAATGCTGTGTCACCAGCAAATAAACTCATAGTTACATTGTTGTCCAGTGATAAACCAAATGTTCAATGGAGTGTACCATTTGCAATACCCATCCACACCACCCCCTTACCAAATAAGCTATTCATACGCATTATCACAGAGCACAAACCCAGAGACAGGATACCATGTTGAGGACCCAGAGGGGCTACAAAAGAAAAGAAGACATCAGTTCTCAGCTTTTGGGAAGATCAGTGTGTAGTTTTATTAATCTTAAACATACAATACATCAAAAATTAGTATGTACAGTACAATCACCCACTACAGAAAATTTAGCATCACCATGACCTTTAATCCAGCTGATTAGAATCTCATCAGGACTCAGTTTACATGAACATCATGAGTGAACACATAATGCTTTATCAACTGATAAACTAGCAGCAGCTTTCTCCAAAAAACTCCAGGGCGCAATGAAGGCATCATGGACGATACTGAACTCATGAAACATCTGAATCTGTAGTTGATCTACAGGTTTGGCCATTTTGTGAGCTCTGGATTGTCCACAATGCCTTCATCATGCCCTGGAGTGGTGGTCACAGAGTTTAGAGAATCTAAACTCAGAAAATAAACCTCAGGAAACCACAGCCAAATGACTGAATATGTAGCTGATATACAGATTTAGCTGTTTTTTGAGCTCAGGATTGTCTGCAACACCTTCATCATGCTCTGGAACAGCTGTCACAGAGTTAAGAAAAATCAAACTAAGAAAACAAATATCGGGATACCTAACTCAGGAAAAAATCGTGAAAAGATTGTGGAATATCCAGCAAAAGCATATCTCATCAAGGTGAGATCTTGATTTTTTAAGTGAAGCTCTTAATGGAGTAATTTTTCACTGTGCTAAGACACTTTCTTCGCACTCGGAATGCTTGTAATATAACATACTACTCACGCATGCTCACTTGTTGGTGGCCAATGTGCCACCGTAAACAGCTGCATTAGCAGAGGATGCCTATATAGGCACCTCGTCAGGAACACATTCAGCCTTCTTGCAATAAAGTTCTTCTGATAGGTCTGCCTCAGAACCAATACAACCTGAATCCTTGACACTACTGGCCATCACCACCCAGCCACTGCCTCAGGATTATGATAATTCAGCACAGCAGAAGTCATTTCTGACAAAGACACAATTATTGCATCCAAATCAATTGCCATCAGTATCCCCATTCCTCCCCCCCCCCCCCCCCCCCCCCCCCCCTCTTCAGGGACTCTCAACAACCAGCAGAATATTCTTTGTCAGCACCTTCCATACTTGAGCCTCCAGCACAGTGCCTTCTCCTTGTAGACAAATCACATTATATCCTGTTCATTTCCGAATGTAGAGGATGATTAAAGGCGGAGGGATTTGTTATCCACTGAGAGTGCTTTTAACACTTAATGCCTGGTATCATTAAGTGTTAATATAGCTCGGGTATCCTGTAGAGCACCAAATCACAGTGTGCTTGAAAAAGGTCCTTCCAGTTGACATTCTTATGCTTTAGGTTAATGAATAACACTTATAATTGGAATGATGACTATCCATATACTGTCTGTGATACCTATATTTACTTAGTGTCATAACAATAAATTATTTTCTCCTGATTAGTAATGTTTGTTTACAAGCCAAAATTACTACTGTTGTGTCTAGACAAGACAGCCTAGACACAAGAAGAGGAAGCCGAAAGGCACGCGCTTAAACTCACGCAGGCTGGCGTGAGGTCTGAAACAGGATACGTAATGAATGCTGTAAAGAAAAGTACGTAGCTTCTGGGAATACTTAACTTTAATCCACATTTGTAGAACATCGCTCTTGATGATACATTAATAGAATCTCAATATCAATTGAATACGGCGCCTTGCTAGGTCGTAGCAAATGTAGCTGAAGGCTATGCTAACTATCGTCTCGGCAAATGAGAGCGTATTGGTCAGTGAACTGTAGCTAGCTACGTTGGCTGTACAACTGGGGCGAGTGCTAGTATGTCTCTCTAGACCTGCCGTGTGGTGGCGCTCGGTCTGCTATCACTGACAGTGGCGACACGCGGGTCCGACGTATACTATGGACCGCGGCCGATTTAAAGGCTACCACCTAGCAAGTGTGGTGTCTGGCGGTGTCACCACAACTACCATGTTTGAAGATATCCAATAAACCAAAAATAATAAATTACAAAAAAATTTAAACCACAATATCTCTCAATCTAACCTGTTATTGATCACAAATGACTGTCAAAATTACATTTATGAGGGCAAAAGAAATTTGCAATGTGGATGTATTAATGAAAGAATGCACTTGTCAAATTCTCTGTATATACAATTATTGCACAACACTACTGCAGATTGTGCAATGTAATACACTGGATAGAGATTAGTTTGGCAGTGAATAAATGAAGTTTTGCAGCAAACTTTATGACCAGTGTTTATATTTGAGAGGTAACCAAGTATATGACACACATTCTACATGATATTTCAAATGTCACTGGGAAATATACAGTGCAGTTTCAACTTGGAGGAAACAAATGCAACTAAAGCTAAGTACAATACTTTGTAATTGAACCATTTAGCCATTCTTGCTGCTCTGTAGTTTCTAGTTCAAACCTTGCAACTTATGAGTGTACTTGCAAGTTCTAAACAAGAAAGATGAATGATATTCCATGCTGCCATGCAAGATTGCAGATACCAGCTGTGAAAGCCGCTCTCATTGTCTCTTATGAGCAACATGTCTACTTGCGATCTGGACATAAAGGGGTGACCTCAGCAGTGTAAAGCCAGTTCTGTGTTTAACATGAATGCCATTTATACCTTCTCCCTATATCAGTGCTCAAATCCTTCCTACAGATATGTATCTGCTTGGACTGCTC
Source organism: Schistocerca piceifrons (assembly GCF_021461385.2). NCBI lineage: Eukaryota > Metazoa > Arthropoda > Insecta > Orthoptera > Acrididae > Schistocerca > Schistocerca piceifrons. Next base: position 769,913,958 of record NC_060149.1, read on the forward strand.
TGTGGTTGTTTACTTGTAACTCTGGTGTTGAAATTTATGATATACACTCCTGGAAATTGAAATAAGAACACCGTGAATTCATTGTCCCAGGAAGGGGAAACTTTGACACATTCCTGGGGTCAGATACATCACATGATCACACTGACAGAACCACAGGCACATGGACACAGGCAACAGAGCATGCACAATGTCGGCACTAGTACAGTGTATATCCACCTTTCGCAGCAATGCAGGCTGCTATTCTCCCATGGAGACGATCGTAGAGATGCTGGATGTAGTCCTGTGGAATGGCTTGCCATGCCATTTCCACCTGGCGCCTCAGTTGGACCAGCGTTCGTGCTGGACGTGCAGACCGCGTGAGACGACGCTTCATCCAGTCCCAAACATGCTCAATGGGGGACAGATCCGGAGATCTTGCTGGCCAGGGTAGTTGACTCACACCTTCTAGAGCACGTTGGGTGGCACGGGATACATGCGGACGTGCATTGTCCTGTTGGAACAGCAAGTTCCCTTGCCGGTCTAGGAATGGTAGAACGATGGGTTCGATGACGGTTTGGATGTACCGTGCACTATTCAGTGTCCCCTCGACTATCACCAGTGGTGTACGGCCAGTGTAGGAGATCGCTCCCCACACCATGATGCCGGGTGTTGGCCCTGTGTGCCTCGGTCGTATGCAGTCCTGATTGTGGCGCTCACCTGCACGGTGCCAAACACGCATGTGACCATCATTGGCACCAAGGCAGAAGCGACTCTCATCGCTGAAGACGACACGTCTCCATTCGTCCCTCCATTCACGCCTGTCGCGACACCACTGGAGGCGGGCTGCACGATGTTGGGGCGTGAGCGGAAGACGGCCTAACGGTGTGCGGGACCGTAGCCCAGTTTCATGGAGACGGTTGCGAATGGTCCTCGCCGATACCCCAGGAGCAACAGTGTCCCTAATTTGCTGGGAAGTGGCGGTGCGGTCCCCTACGGCACTGCGTAGGATCCTACGGTCTTGGCGTGCATCCGTGCGTCGCTGCGGTCCGGTCCCAGGTCGACGGGCACGTGCACCTTCCGCCGACCATTGGCGACAACATCGATGTACTGTGGAGACCTCACGCCCCACGTGTAGAGCAATTCGGCGTTACGTCCACCCGGCCTCCCGCATGCCCACTGTACGCCCTCGCTCAAAGTCCGTCAACTGCACATACGGTTCACGTCCACGCTGTCGCGACATGCTACCAGTGTTAAAGACTGCGATGGAGCTCCGTATGCCACGGCAAACTGGCTGACACTGACGGCGGCGGTGCACAAATGCTGCGCAGCTAGCGCCATTCGACGGCCAACACCGCGGTTCCTGGTGTGTCCGCTGTGCCGTGCGTGTGATCATTGTTTGTACAGCCCTCTCGCAGTGTCCAGAGCAAGTATGGTGGGTCTGACACACCGGTGTCAATGTGTTCTTTTTTCCATTTCCAGGAGTGTAGACTCTGTACTGTTTCTGGTGTCATGCAGTATAAGATATTATGACGAGTGTTGCAGGAATTTGCAATGTTTTTATTTTACAAAGACAGGATGTTGAAATATTAAATTCAAAGCAGGACATACATCAAGGCATTCTTCATGTTAGTAGTAGTATTTATATCTTATATTGTTATGTATATTTACAGCAACCTTCAGAACTTTCTTTGTTTAAGCAAACAGTGAAAGAAAAGCCATCAAATACAGTTATTTAATGTGGAATTTGCACACACAGTGATGAATACCTCCAACATTCCTAGCCAGGCTACTGCTAGAGCTCTCAGTAAGTTGCATCACTAAATCCAATGGATGTGCTGAGCAGTACTAAATAAATAAATGTTTGACCTAAGACAATGTTTCATTGTCATTTTTGTACATTTTCTTCATAGTGGGTACTACAGGAATGAATTTATTAAAAGAAGCTGGCATTTTCCACTATTTGTGGAGATAATGTAGCATTTTCAATTTTGTGTAGAACCATAAAAATTAATTGAGAATGTATTATTTGCAATGATTATGTTATATGGCATACTATGCAACGTCCACAGCAATCAACAGCTGTATGAAACAAAAGCACTGTATTCACAGCTGTGAATATATTTCTTTCATTTCTTTTGCACTTGAGAATGGCCTAGAAGACTGAAACTGGTTGTGAACAAATAAAATTAGTACAGTAAAAATAGAAAAAATGCCACCGTCTTTCATCGTTTTGGTTATTATTGTTTTAATTGTATAACGTATATAATAAACTCTTTATTTCAACATAGAATTGCTAATACAGTCATTAATTGACATTACAGTAGAAAACAAAAGCATCAGCATTTTGATTACATTTTATTACACAACACACAATCCAATTTTAAAATAATTATCTAAAGATGTATGATTAATCATTGCTATAAATGAAGAACTCTTTGCAGGTTTGTGGAGGAGAGACCCATGAATCTGAATTTTACTGTCAAATTATATATCATCTCACTGGTACACAATATTCAGTTTCATAGACTGAGGTGTTCAGCATAAAACATGCAAACATGTATGAGCATGCACAAACAGTTTATACTAACAGCATATTTTATTCTGTTATACTTCCACACTCAAGCCATCTCTTACTTTTCCCATTAACGTAATTTAAAAAATCTACAGATGAGAAGTTGCTTTACATAGTGTAACATTGTCATATGATACCTTTGACCTTAATTAATTTGAGAATTTTCTATTAGTTCCAGTTTTTATGGTTCTGATGTTTTCATCCTTTTTTTATTTCCCCTCCTCTCTTTTCATGAGTCTTTTGTGGTCCATTTTCTTCCTCTCTCACTACCTCTTTTTTGTCTGTTCTACATCATTGGATATCCTATCCACTTTATCTGTAGGATTTGAAATTTCAGCAGCACTACACATTATTTTACTTCAGTCTCTAAACAAATGAAAGAGCCCCCCCCTCCCCCCTCCAAGATAGTATTCTAAGTAGGTTTTATTTCCTCTGACAATTAAATCTTCATTTCTCTATATAAACTCAAGTTTTCTCTCTATAAACTCAGTTTTCACTCCAAATCCATCACATCTGATAGATCATCTAATATTTCATGTGCATGAAGACAAATTTTAACACAACCGTCAGTCATTACTCCGACATCTTTTTTCTGTGGAACATCTGTGTCTGATGTTGATGCATTACTTATTAATATAATATCATCTCCTTTTCTTGAGGTCTTTGCTGCACTTCTTTTTCCATGTTTTGATGCCCGATTTGATTTGTTTCCTATTTTCTCATCTACTATATCTGTCATCACAGCTACATTACGTTTTGGTGGTGTCAGTGGCAATCTTGCTGATACTGTTTTGTCATGTGTAATAATTTTCTCTGTCATTACAGCTACATTTCTTTGTGGTACTCGTAGTGCCTGTGTAGCTGCCTCTGCTCTTTGAACTGTAATGACTTGATCTGTCATTACACACACACTTCTTTTTGATGAAACTCTAGCTGATATTCCTGGCAATGAACGGGGCTTTGCTGTTGATGTTGATGGAATAGCTTGCATTAAACTGTCAGTGGAACCAGTATTCTTCCTGTCAGCACCTGTTATGACCCGAGTGTTTCCTGGTTCCTTCTTTATAGCGCACTGTTCATGTTGTCCCTTAGAGCAGGATGCCACTAGAAAATCATATTCTTCCGGTATATTTCCTGTTGCAAAAGTCATACTGATGTCAGTCTGTGTACTTTTGTGAAGTTTTCTACGGCATAATCTTTTCATATGTGCTTTAGCTGATGGCATTCCAGTCTGTAATAAGAATAAAATTTGTTTATTGAGGGCATCCTGCAATAGTTCTTTTTCTTTATTTAAATTATGGAGGAAAGCTACAAGCAAAAATGATGCAAACTATATTTAAGCTTATTTTTCTAGCACAATAATGACATACACAAAACTATAAACAGTTTCAAAGGTTAGTACAAAGATTAATGTTCATTTCACATATCAAATTGTTTACATTATAGATGAACATACATAGCTTATTTACAACCTTCGCTATCTGCTGTCAAGTCAGTGACTCTTGGCCAGACTCTCAAAGATTGACCTGGCAGATAAATATCTGCAGAGCCTACCCTATTTTGTCCCTGTCTTTAATACCCTACTTGATCTATACCAGTTTTAGCAGCTGCCTTTCAGCACTGCTGTTGCACTAGCACTATTCCAACAGTAGTTAAATAACTGGGGTGAAACATGCCATAATTGTAAACTGTTTGGAATTTTATTTTTCATGACCAGATTTGGGAAATCTACATTGCCAGCATCAGATATTATCCAAAATACACATCAAAATATCTGTATCATATGCACAATATCTTGTGATGTCATAACACATCAGTCCAAGAACATGAAGAAAGTCAGACAATGGCATGTCAATAATAAAACAACATTTACATAAAATATCATGCTTATTGGACTGACTGTGAAAGCTCATGTTCACACAACAGATAAAAGAAAAGTCTCCTTCCACGTGTTGTGTGAAGATGAGCTCATGTAGTCAGTGCAATATGCATGATATTTTATGTAAATCTTGTTTTATTACTGATATGCTGATGTATCTTTTCTTCATGTTCCTGGAATGATGCGTTACAACATGAGGCAAGATATTGTAGATATGACAGAGATGTATTGAGGTGTATTTGCAAAAGATCCATTGATGGCAACTAAGATTTGCCTAAACTGGTCATCAAAAATAAAACTGTAATTAAGGATCCTGGCTGTTGAAGTTTTTACTTCTATATTTCATATTACTCTATAATGCACCAATGATTGAGTGATGTCAAGCATATATAATATTTGGACACTATCATCACAGGAGCTAATCAACAGAAATTCCTGTCAAATCTAATGCATCTTGTTCAAGATACTGCATGCAGCTGAGCTATGCTACGACATGAGCAAAACCGAGTTGTTCCAGGCGGAAATGCAATATTTGGGCCACACAGCATAATTTAGAAACCATTGATCAGATGAAAATACCTAAGAATATAAAACAGTTGAAATATTTAATTAGCAAAATAAAACTATTATGTGAAATTTATTTTATATGCAGCTGCCATTACCCATTCTCTCAGACTGCTATGGAAGACGGGGTGCTGCTTAAGTGGAAAACAACCTGCAACAGGGTCCACAAAAAGCTAAAAGAACAACTCTCGTCTGACACATGTCTAGCATAATGTAAATCTAGCCAACCTTTCATCTTGGTAGCCAACGCATCACAATATGGCATAGGGTATTGCTGTGTCAAAATAATGCCAAAGTGATTGATCAGCCAATTGCTTTTACTTCAAAAATGCTAACACCTTCCCAGAGGAATTACTTCCAGATAGACAGAGAGGCCTTAGCCATTCTGTATGCCATCACAGAATTTCACACCTATCTCTATGGAGCCCACCTCCAACTATCACTGAACATAAGCCCTTACTGGTAATATTCACATGGTGCAATAGGCTACCAGAGGGGACAACATAGCACCTGCAGTGATCTTGAGTCTCTGTAGCTGCAACTACTGTCCACAACTAAACACACTAACACTGACATGTTGTCCTGCCTCTCCATGGTTCCCTGCCCAGCATTTGATAATGGGGTGCAGAGGTCTGCTTTCAGATCAACTTTTCAGACCATGACACTGTGCAAAACATTTTCATAACAGCCCTCACATTAGCCTATGCTACGAGACAAGACTCCTGTGCTGTGCTGGTTTGGTCAAGGCTGACCTCACAAGTTACCAGCCTTTGCAACTTTGCTGCTGCAGATACTCTTTCACTTGGAAGTTCTCATTTTGATAACTGATGGACTTATGCTATTGGCCACAGATTGCAGCAACTTCTGTAAGGTCATTTCCGAATCAAAGAAGTCCCAAGTATTACACCTACTACATAGACGTGGCTGAGGAATGAACTGCACGAAGAACATAGCACATCACAGTAATGGACAATGGCCTTCAATTTATATCCAAAACATTTGAAGAAGCTTGCTCCTGGAATGGCATATTGCACATCATGGCACCTTTTCACCTGGTATCTAATGGTTAGGCAGAAAGAAAGGTGCACATGTTCAAGCATCCATGGGAGAGACACCAACAGAGGCTTGGCCAGATGATGACAGTCAGTAGTAACAGCCCTGCTGAAGTACTCCATGGTCAACAACTGTGCATCCTCATGCATCTGCTTTTGCAAACCCCTGCAACAATCTGGGATGGCACATGTATGTTGACTCTATTGATAGCAACAAGATGATGTGCTATGCAACCAGATGTAGCCCCATGAAGTGACACAGCTGCTGACACTTCCATAATACTTGCATGCCACAGCAGGCAGCTCTTTCTCCTCCACCAGGACATCACCAGGCACCAGCACTACCTGCCCTTGGGGCAGCACCACTTCCCAAGTTCTGGTGGAACCAGTTCTTGACAGCGGGACATGACCCATCCATAACCAAACTCAGCCACACCTCTGCAAGAGGGGCCCTCTGGAATTTCTCCAAAATTCACAAGGAGGGTGGGGGGTTGCAGATCTTGTATCCTGGCTGGAAACTGAAGATGTAAATATGGCGCTAGTTTCAGAGAATGCCAAGGCTGATGTACAGGCTATAGACATAAACACAGAGCTGACCGAACTAGGTGGCATAGTGGTTAGCACAATGGACTCACATTTGGGAGGATGATGGTTCAAACCTGTGTCTGGCTACCCTGATTTCGGGTTTCTGTGATTTCCCTAAATCATGTCAGGATGGTTCCTGGCACGGCTGATTCCCCAACTTTCCCTAATCCGAGCTTGTGCTCCATCTCTAATGACCTCATTGTTGACACGACATTAAACACTAATCTTCTCCTCCTCCTCCTCAAAAATGGAAGCGACAACAGAATTTTCAGTAGACATAAACATGGAGCCAACAACAGGAGTTTCTGATGACAAAATGGAGGGCACCTCTAATTCCATGTGATCTTCAAGCCACACCAGTGGCACCATGTGACCTGAGCTGTTACACTTATCCGGGGCTATATACAGAATCAGTTATAGGCATTTTATGTTTGATTCTCAGCATGTGCCATCTGCCTAAAATTTCCTACACCATCACTGTGTCCTGGACCCTACTTATGGATTAATATTCGGACTAATGAGTGACTGCTGCGCATCAAACTCTGCCACTGACAGGCTTATGGACTTTGCTTACGGACAAACTAACTTAAGTGTGATTGCTGCATCCATACTCTGCTCTGCATCAATGTCGGCCTCTCTCTGCATGACCATGCTATGTACTGTGGTAAATGTGCAATAAATACTTGTTGAAGTAGAAAATTAGCCACAAGGAATGGTTGAGTAATATAAATGATGTTTTAAAGAATTCATTAAAAATATGATATACATTGTTAACAGTGAATCACTACTCCTATCATTTTCTTATACATGTAAATATTGTACAGGTCAGAGAGAGAGAGAGAGAGAGAGAGAGAGAGAGAGAGAGAGAGAGACCTATGATTTAATGTATTTGTACATATGTACACAACTTGTAACAAGTAGCAATAATTATAAATAATTCATACTATAAAACTAGTAATAACAGTAACCAAATGAAAGACATAATCAAGTAAAATTACTGATTGAAATCATTAATTATGTGGCTGTTACATATAGTGACTTCAGTTTTGAAACTTGGTCATTGTCAACAATCATGGGTTGTTGAAGTCCACTCTATGAAGCTACACTATGTGATCAAAAGTACCTGGACACCCCCAAAAACATATGTTTTTCATATTAGGTGCATTGTGCTGCCACCTATTGCCAGGTACTCCATATCAGCGACCTCAACAGTCATTAGACATTGTGAGAGAGCAGAATTGGGTGCTCTGCGGAATTCAAGGACTTCGAACGTGGTCAGGTGATTGGGTGTCACTTGTGTCACATGTCCGTATGTGAGATTTCCACACTCCTAAACATCCCTAGGTCCACTGTTTCCAATGTTATAGTGATGTGGAAAATTGTGAAGGGACACGTACAGCACGAAAGATTACAGACCGACCTCATCTGTTGGCTGACAGAGACCACCAACAGTTAAAGAGGGTCGTAATGTGTAATAAGCAGATATCTATCCAGACCATCACTCAGGAATTCCAAACTGCATCAGGATCCACTGTAAGTACTATGATAGTTAGGTGGGAGGTGAGAAAACATGAATTTCATGGTTGAGTGGCTGCTCATAAGCTACACATCACACCAGTAAATGCCAAATGACGCCTCGCTTGGTGTAAGGAGCATAAACATTGGATGATCGAACAGTGGGAAAATGTTGTCTGGAGTGACGAATCATGGTACACAATGTGGTGATCCATTGGCAGGGTGTGGGTATGGCGAATGCCCAGTGAATATCAGCTGCCAGCGTGTGTAGTGCCAACAGTAAAATTTGGAGGTGGTGGTGTTATGGTGTGGTCATGTTTTTCATGGAGGGGGCTTGCACCCTTAGTTGTTTTGCATGGCACTATCACAGCACAGGCCTACATTGATGTTTTAAGCACCTTCTTGCTTCCAACTGTTGAAGAGCGATTCGGGGATGGCGATTGCATCTTCCAACACAATCGATCACCTGTTCATAATGCACGGCCTGTGGTGGAGTGGTTACACAGCAATAACATCCCTGTAATGGACTGGCCTGCATGGAGTTCTCACCTGAAGCCTATAGAACACCTTTGGGATGTTTTGGAACACCAACTTCATGTCAGACCTCACGGACCGACATTGATACCTCTTATCAGTGCAGCTCTCGATGAAGAGTGGGCTGCCATTCCTCAAGAAACCTCACAGCACCTGATTGAACATATGCCTGTGAGAGTGGAAGCTGTCATGAAGACTAAGGGTGGGCCAACACCATACTGAATTCCAGCCTTACCGATGGAGGGAGCTTCTTGTATGTCATTTTCAGCCAGGTGTTGAGATACTTTTGATCACGTAGTGTATGTTGGGACATACTGGACCATAAAAATGTTCAGATGTGTGTGTATTCCTAAGGGACCATGCTAAGAACAACACATACACCCATGCCTGAGGGAGGACTCAAACCTCCGGTGGAAAGGTCTGCTTAGTCTGTGACATGGTGCTCAAACCATGCAACCACTCTGCACAGCACTGGACCATAGTTCCCAGCAGTATGAAACCAGATATTTGTGGTGCTTTAAGTCTACTGGCTGCTCTACATGTAGACTGCTGGGAACTATGTTCCAGGAGGTCATAAAGTAGCATTGAAGAGTTTGACTTTAACATCCCAAATGCTTGAAAATGACCTAGAGTTGAAATTGCAATAAATATTTTAACAGCCATGTGCAGAATGCTCCAACCATCTGTAGAGTGGCAGATGTATGCCTGTAGTGACAGCAGTAGTAGTTGTCGTCTTATACACAGTAATTTAGTTTAGCTTCTATGTTTTCTTTTTCTTTTCACATACTTCTGTGAAAGGGTGAACTGTATCTGTGTATTTTACTAGGTAAATTAGTGTTTACCAACTCACTGTAAGTTTTTGCTTTTGCAGAAATCTTAGTGTATATCCTTGTGTGAGGTGGCTTCCTTGTGTAATTTTTTGGTCGTCAGAAGCACTATGTCACATGACCATGTTTAAATCTCCTATTAGTACACAGCATACAGTTTAGATCAGTGCACTAGAGCTTGAATATTTCATTCCCAGTAGACTTTAGTGCAAGCAGAGTTTCTAGTAAAAAGTACCTGTTGATACATCCATTTTCAGTAGAGAAATTCATTCCTGTTTTAAAAGTTGTGGATCTTGCAATCTCAGGTTATAGTCAGAACTCTGCAGAGCAAATTTCAGTGTTTGTTTATGCTCCCTGTATATTTTGTGTATATTCCCACCTCAGTAGCACTACAGTTGGGTAATTTTCTCTTTTGTGGGCATCTGTTTGTACTTTCTCAGTTACTCCTGGCTGCTTTGCTTGTATTTTTTGAGATCTTATTCGGTTTCTTTACACAGTATGATATGGCTAGGGACTGTGCTTGTTGTGAGCAGACACAAGGAGAGTTGCCTGCTGTCCATAAATAGCTGGAAGCTGTGTTGGCTATGGTCAAAAGGCTTCTGACTACTGCTCAAAGCTGTGACAGTATCAGGACGCTGGTGGTGAGAATTGTGACACCTTTGGTGCTGTTGGAATCCCCTGGTGACCTGGTTGTCACTGAGTCTTTAGATATACAACATCAAAGTGGTCCATCCTCATTCAATAGTGAGTGGCACACAGTCGTGGGTTCGTGTGTCACTGGGCAGAAGGCAAAAGAGAGAACAGGCCACATGGCTGACTCCTTATGCCTAAGAAACAGATATGAGGTGCTGTCAGTGTTGATAACACTTCTGAGACAGCACGAGATGCCTCTTCTCTTGGACCAGTGGTCAATTTTCCTGCCCAGAATGGACAAGTGCAGAGGGACGGTATGCTAGTAACTGGGAGCACCATTGTCAGACTGATAGTGGAGCCTCTTAGTGAAATAGCATGCGGGATGGGAAAGAATGTCAGTGTACACTTAGTATGTTTGGTGTGGGTTCTCATCCTTGATCCTTGATGAGGAGGAGACCCCACTGGCAGCTATCGAGCACACTACTTGCAACCGGCTACAAATAGCAGCACATATAAGCATGAATGATGCCTGCTGCTTGTGTTTTAAGGCCACCCTTGGTTCCTCTCAGCAGTTGTCTGATTTGATGAAGGCAATTAGCATCACTTGCACAGTGCAGGCTAAGCTGATTATTTGTAACATTGCACCCAGGGTTGATCATGGTCTTCTGGCTTGGAGTAGAGTGGTAGGTCTAAACCAGAGGCTCAGATGACTCTGTAACAGTTTTGGATGTGAATATCTTGACCTCCAGCATCGGTTACAGAACTGTAGGGTTCTCCTTAATAGGTCAGGTGTGCACTACATGCAGGAAGTGCACATGGGGGGTTCTTAGGTTAGAGAAATTCACCCTTGGGATTGGAGACAAAATGCATGTCAAAATCAAAGTTACAACATTCCCAATGTTCTCAGAGAATGCTAGTCCTCAAAGATCAGATATAGAAAAGGTTAATATGATATCAGTAAACTGCAGGAGCATCCAAGGAAAGGTTTCAGAATTAGTATCACTTATTGAAGGTTATAATGCCCAGATAGTATTAGGAACAGGAAGCTGGCTGAAACCAGAAGTGAATAGCAACAAAATCCTAAGTTCAGATTGGAACATTTATTGTAAGGTTAGGTTAGTTGCAAGGGTGGTGTAGCATTTACAGCAGCAAAAAATTCTAACATCTAGCAAGGTTATGATGGATTCCAAATGTGAATTAATTTGGGTGAAGTTAAGCATCAGAGGTTGGTCAAAAATGATAACTGAATGATTTTACAGAATGCCTGGGCCAGGGGCTGTAGTGGTAGAATACTTCAGAGAGAATTTGCAGAATATCATTTACAATTTTCCTCATCATGCCACTGTAATTGGGGGTGACTTCAACTTGCCAGAGTCATGCTGTGGGAGAGTCATGCTATCAAAACTGGTGGCAGAGAAAAGGATTCATTATTCTGAATGTCTTATCTGAAAAATACTTTGAGCAGGTAGTTAAGAGAACCAGCTTATGAAAGTAACATCTTAGACATCCTAGCAACAAAGAGACCCAAACTTATTGAAACAGTTAACATAGAGGAAGGTATCAGTTATCATAAGGCTGTGATAGCAATTATGACTACAGGTATTACAAGTGATATTCATAAAGGCAGGAAAATATTTTTGCTTAGCAAGGTTGACAGCATACAAATTGCAGAGTACCTAAGTAGTCAGCATCAAATATCAGTGATGATGAGGAAGATGTGGAGCACAAATGGAAAAATGATTCAAAAGCATCATTCAATATGCCTTTGACAAGTATGTTCTGCGCAAGGCCATATGGCATGTGAAAGACCCAAAATGGTTTAACAGTCATATTAGAAAACTGCTATGTAAAGAAAAAGAACATCCTCACAGATTCAAGAGAAATCAAAATGTTGCAGACAAGCAAAACCTGAACAGAGTGAAAATGAGTGTAAGGAGAGCAACAAGAGAACCATTCAATGACACTGAAAGTAAAATTTTGTCAACCAATCTGAGTAAAAACCCTAAGAGGTTTTGGTCTTACGTAAAATCAGTAAGTGGTTCTAAATCCTCCATTCACTCAGTGTCCATACTGGCACCAAAATGGAAGATAACAGAATACTGAATTTGGCCTTTGGAAATTGTTTCACCATGGAAGATCATAACACTGTCAGTCCTTTCAGTCATCATATGAATGTCAAAATGGCAGATATTGAGATAACCAGTTGTGGGATACAAAAGCAACAATAATTCCTTAGTGTTGGAAAGGTATCAGGACCAGATGAGAAACCTATAAGATTCTACAAAGATCATGCAAAAGAACTTCCTCCCCTTCTATCAGCAGTTTACTGTTGATTGCTGGAGCAACCAAGGGTACCAAGTGACTGCTATGAAGTGCAAGTCATTCATGATTTCAAGAAGGGCCATATGACAGATGTACATAATTATAGACATATGTCATTGATACCAATCTGTTGTAGAGTTATGGAACATCTTTTGTTGTTGTTGCTATTGTATTTATTGTCTAAAGTCTAAAGACTGGTCTGATGCAACTCTCCATGCTACTCCATCCTTTGCAAGCACTTTCATGTCCAAAAACTACTGCTACCTATATACTTTTGTATCTGCTTACTGTATTCTATTCATCTCTTGGCCTCCCTCTACAAATTCCCCCCCCCCCTCCCCCCCGCCGCAGATATTCTTCTGTTGTATGTCATTTCAAAAACCTCTATTCTATTCTTGACTAAACCATTTATCATCAATGTTTGACTTCCATACATGGTTACATTGCAGACAAATACCTTCAGAAAAGAATTCCTAACACTTAAATCTATATCTGATGTTCATAAATTTCTCTTCTACAGAAATGTTTTTGCTTGAGCCATCATCAGTTATTTTATTGCCCAAATAGCAAAACTCATCTACTACTTTAAGTGTCTCATTTCCTAACCTAATTCCCTCAGCAATTCAACTACATTCCATTATCATTGTTTTGTCAAAAATGTGCAAATGAACAGTTACAGTGCATATAGATGTTTTTTGCATTTATGAAAATACCATTGTTGACCATGTTATGGTGATTTGGAAATGGGTCCTGGCCTGAAACTAATAATTGTGTGAATAAAAAAAGTGAAATTTGCAACTTTGACTGGTTTTTCATTGTACCAAAATAACATTGCTGTGCTGGTACTGTGAACAGCTTAAATCAAGAGGAAACTACAGCCATAATTTTTCCCAAGAGTGTGCAACTCAACTGCATGGTTAAATGATGATACCATCCTTTTGGCTAAAATATTCTGGAGGTAAAATAGTCTCCCATTTGAATCTCTGGGCAGGGACTACTCAGGAGGATGTTGTTATCAGGAGAGAGAGAAAAAAAAAGTGTCCTGCACTCAGAGCATGGAATGTTAGATCCCTTAATTGGAGAATAGATTAGGAAATTTAAAAAGGGAAATGGATAGGCTGAATTTAGGCACAGCAAGAATCAGTGACATTAAGTAGCAGGAGGAACAGGACTTCTTGTCAGGTGAATACAGGGTTATACATACGAAATCAAATAGGGGAACATATGTACATACAGATGTATGCACTGTAACTATTCATTTGCACATTATTAACATGGTTTTTGCATTTTTGGAAATACCATTGTTGAATATGTTATGATGATTTGAAAATAATTCCCAGCCAAAAACTAGTCATCAAGTGAATAAAAAAGTGAAATTTGCTGGTTTTTTTGTAGTACTGATAACAGAAATTGCTGACCAACAATTGTTCCTGTATGCTGGAAGTTTGTAAGGCCATTTTGGTTGATGTTACAAAGCCACATTACTCAATCATCCAGACTGTTGTCCCTGCAACTACTGAAAAGTCTGCTGTCCCTCTACAGGAACCACAAGCTTGTTTGGTATCTCAACAGGTATCCCTCTGGTGTGGTTGCACCTATAGTATGGCTATCTGTATCACTGTGGCATGCAAGCAACCCCACCAATGGTAGAGTCATAGTTCATGGGGGAGGGGGGGGGGGGGGGAGGAGCACAGTAATGCTTAAGCTGAAGAATTATGATGCTTTTGGAGAATGAAAATCTCCTCTGTAAAAATTAACTCGGATTTCACAAACAGAGGTCTTGTGAAACTAAGCTCACTGTTTCTCCATGACATCCAAAGTGCTGTAGACAATGATGCTCAGGTTAATGCCTTGACTTCAGGAAGGCATGTTACACTATCACGCACAGCCAATTTGTAAAAAGAATATGAGCTTCTTGAGTATTGCTCCAGATTTATGACTGGATTAAAGACTTCCTTGTTGACAGAACTCAGCACTTCGCCCTTAATGGAACAAAATCGACAAAATGCCAATGTAATTTCTGGAGTAGCCCAAGGAAGTGTGATAGGGCCATTACTGTTTATAATGTATATTAACGATATAGTATAAACTATCATATGCTCTTTAAGACCATTCGCAGATGATGTAGTTACCTATAGGAAAGTAGAAATGCTTAAAGACAGTACCAATTTACAAAATGACCTGTAGAGCATTGAAGAATGGTGCAGGCTCTGACTGTTGATATTGAACATGAATAAATGTAAGATAATGTGTATATGTAGGAAAAGAAATCCACTGCTGTACAACTACACTACTGATGACAAACTGCTGGCACAGTATCTAGTGTAAAATATCCAGGTGTAACTATCCAGAGAGACCTTAAGTGGTATGGCCACATAAAACAAATAGTAGGAAAAACAGATGTCAGACTGAGTTTCATAGAAAGAATTTTAAGGAAATGCAACTCATCCATGAAGTGGCTTATAAGGTGCTTGTTCAACTGAATCTTGAGTGCTGTTTGTCAGTATGAGATCCTTGCCAGGCAGGACTGATGGAAGAGATGGAAAAGATCCAATGAAGAATGGTGCATTTCGCCACTGGATCACTTTAGTGAACATGAAAGCGTTACAGAGATGCTCAACATCATCATGGAGAGGTTTACTATTGAAATTTTGGGAGAATACTTTCTGGGTAGAGTCAAACAACATGTACATCTTTCAAAGTAACTACAACAAGAAAATCAGAGAAGTTAGAGTTAATGCAGAGGCTTACTGACAGCCATTCTTCCCACATGCTTTCGCAAGTGGAACAGTGAAGGGGGTATCCATTAGTGGTACCACAAGTACACTCTGCCAAACACCATTTGATATCTAGTGGAGTGTGATGTAGGTGTAGATTCAGTAATTACATAAGGCTGTGGTCCTATTGTTCATAAAAATTCAGGAAAATTACTCAAAAGCAGAAATATACATATAGATAAGAATATGAAACTTAGCCATTTGTAGATTGGCATTAAAAATCTACACTTTACAGAAGAACTATTTCTGGAGCACTAGTTTTTCTTATTTTCCTGTGTATCATTTCCAGAATTTTATATTGTACTATTGTTATCTTTAGATTGTTAATTACCAGCTACAAATTCCTAAGTGAAATGCTAGTTTTTATAATGGTGAACTTCTTTCATTTTTGTAAACTAGGTAAAGGAGAAAGAAAGATTTGGGGTTGACACCCCATCAACTGTGGGGTCATCAGATATATCACAAGCTTTTATTGTGGAAGTGTGTGAAATGAAACTCTTCATGTATTTTTAATGGAATTAGCAGCCGTTCATTGACTTTCTGGAACATGGCACCACAATTAACACACAGTGGTACATGGACACTTTGCAAAAACTGAAGCATGCTATCAAGTCCTAATAACCTGGAATGTTGATGGACAGCGTCATTCTGTTGGATGATGCCCACCCACATTTTTCCCACGTTGTTTTGGCTATACAGCTATTGTTTCACTGGGAAGCCCGTACGCATTCTGTGTGGAGTCCTAATCTCTCCCCATGTAGTTTACATATTTTTGCAGCCATGAAGAAGACATTCATGGCCATTGATTTGCTTTGTTTTGCAGGCACCTGCAAACATTTTTCCATGAAGGCACTGACCATCTTGTCTCACAGTGGGATAGTAGTAGTAGTAGTAGTAGTAGTAGTAGTAGCAGCAGCAGCTTTATCTATCTTTGATATCTTTTTACAAGGATATAGGATGTGTCAAAGTACTTACAAGTTTCGACCAATTTAAAATAAGCTAATTTGTATACACCTACATTTACAGACTTCTAGTTAGACAATCATTAGATTTACTCCTAGTATACAATACTTTTTTTTTACAAACAACTTATTAAATGATGTAATGCCACATTGTTCACTCATATCTCACTATCAGTCACTGCACACACTATACATACATTGTTTCATAACACTTCGCTCACTACACACACAAACACACACACTGTGGTGATCTCTGGGCCATTTTCTGTACTCTAGCTTCCCATTTGCTATCCTGAAAAACTGAATCAGCATCCCTCTGTAATGAGTGAGATGTTGAGCTCAGAAAGAGGAAGAGGTGTTAATACTGTGCTATGCATAGCTTGAAGGTAAGTTTTTCTAGAAAAGGAAAAAAGAAGGAAAGAAACATAGTGTGAAAGTGTTATGTGGATTGTTGGATGTTTTATAATAATTATTATTATTTATTTGTATCACATTTTTTTACCAAACCGCTACTCTGTTTTATCTAACTAATCCTTCAATGTATAAAATGTATTGAATAACAGGTACTTTTTAGCTGCCTTTTTAAATAAGTGTATTTTGCAACTTCTTTTATCACTTTTGGTAATTTAATGTACAGTTTTATTCCTTGGTAGAAAATGCTGTTTTAAGTTTTATGTTTATTTTTTGTTAGCAAATGTAAGTTGACTCTAGCTTTTGTTGCATGGTCATGGGCAGAGCTGTTTGTGTAGTAATTACCAATGTTATTTTGATGTGTACAACCAACTGCTAAATATATTCACACTAAGCAGTTAAAATCCCCAGTGTTTTGAACAGATCTTTACAATGAGCTCAACTACTATTTTTGGTTATTATTCTTATGCCTCTTTTCTGGAGTTTGAAAATTGTGTTCATATTTTGTGCATTTGTTCCCCAAAAAAGAATGCCATACCTAAGAATTGAGTGTACATATGAACAGTATGTAACTAAAAGACACTGCTTGTTACACACTGATGATAGGATTCTAAGGGCATAATATGCTGATGACATTATGTTTGCAGTATCTATGTGTGTCCACACCACTTCAACTGAGAATCAATATTCATTCCTAGAAATTCTGCATTTGTTACACAGTCTATAGACGTGTCATCAACATGTAATTTAATATTGTCATTTTCCTCTTCAAACTGAAATTCATGACATTAGTTTTCTTTATGTTCAATGTCACTTTATTGCTTATTCACCAATTGTAAACTTTCTTGAGAGTTTCATTTGAATTCTCTGCAAGGAGATCTCTTGTTTTCTCAATGACTACAATATTGCTGTCATCAGTGAAGAGAATGTTTTCCCCACGAGTAACACTACTGAGAAAGTTATTGATGTATATGAGGAATAGTACTGGTCCTAATATGCTACCTTGCAGAACCCCTATATTAATGTATTTTGCTTCTGATAAGTGTTTTACTAAAAGTTTAGATCTGTTATAACTATGTGTTATCTCTACTCATCTGCTACATATGATCGAAACCAGTCATTAGCTACTCCTCTTAATCTTAATGCTACTGATTTATTTAATAGTATCTTGTGGTCAACTGTATCAAAGGCCTTAGAAAGATCCAAAAATATGCCTGTGACACACTCATCTTCGTCAAGAGTATCAAGTACAACTTTTGTGAATTCTCCTATGGCTGACTCTGTTTTTTTGCCACTTTGGAAACCAAACTG
This sequence comes from Schistocerca piceifrons, assembly GCF_021461385.2. Lineage (NCBI taxonomy): Eukaryota > Metazoa > Arthropoda > Insecta > Orthoptera > Acrididae > Schistocerca > Schistocerca piceifrons. Next base: position 769,931,881 of record NC_060149.1, read on the forward strand.
TGATTCACTCAAAAGAGTGTATTCAGTTTATTCATTAATCTGTCTTTCATAATTGCTTCTATTATTTTTGAGAATGGTGACAGCAGGGAAATAGGCTGGTAATTTTCTATGTCTTCTGCATTATCTTTCTTAAGCAAAGGTACAACTCTTGCCTGTTTTAACTGCTCTGAAAATGTCCCTGATGTGAAGGATCCATTATTATATTTGTTAAGGGGCCTTGTATAATCTCTGTTCATTGTTTCAGTACATAAATTGTTACTTCATCTAAGCCTACTGACTTTTTATTTTTTAGTTTTTGAACAGTTTTATTGACTTCATTCTCTGTGATTGGAAGTAACATCATTGTATTTAGTGCAACATTATTTACAGGTGTTATATTTGTTTTGGGGAATTTTTGCTCTAACTTCTCTGCAATACTTGAAAAATGCTCGTTTACATATTTTGATAAGTGTTGTGGATCACTTTGATAAGTGTTGCGGATCGCATCTTCCCTAGCAGTATGGTATTCTGTGTTTGTTTGCCTCTCCCCTTTCCTTTTTTATAACATCCCAGACAGCTTTACTTTTATTCTCTGTATTATATATTATTTTGTCATTAAATGACTTTTTTTGTAGCAATCAGCACCTTCCTATAGATCTTTTTGTACCTACGATAGAAATTTAAGAATTCTGGATCGTTGCAGCTCTTTTTCATGGAACTGAGGTATTTAAGTGTTTGGGAGGACGTCTTAATACCTGCTGTAATCCATCTGTTTTTGTGAAAGGTTGATACAGACATGCATACTTTTGGAATGCCTTTTCAAAGTTCAATTTTAATAATGTGGAGAATTTAGAGAATTTCATATTCACATTGGTTTCCTTATACACTTCATCCCAGATTTGTTTTGCTAATCCTTTTGAAAAATCTTTTATTTTGATTTCTGATAGATATCGTTTGTAGGCTTGTAGTTTAGGGAATGATTCGATGCCTGATTTTACTGTTGTTATTTGACAGAGATCGTCTGATAATCCAAAATCCTTTACAGCTACATCACATTTTTCCCTGTCCATATTTGTGGCCACATGGTCAATTACTGATGCAGTCATTGTAGTAACCCTTGTTGCACTATTCACCAATAGGAACATGCCAAAACTTTGAAGGATATTTATGAGGGTGCTGCTGGATTCATTTATGATATTAGTGTTGATGTTAATGCCTACACACAGAATTATGTTGACCTTTGTAATTGAGACTTTATCTAGAACTTGTGTTAATTTATTGAAAAAAGTGTCGACACTAGCACTGGGAGATATATACACACACAAAATGATTAATTTCTTGGTGATATCAAGCCCAGTTAATTCAATAACTGATATTTGAAAGTGTTTATCTTCACTTATTGTACTGAGGTCATGTCTTGATTTGAAGTGTGCTCCTTTTCTGATATAAATGACTGACCCTCCACCCCTTGAAGCAGTTCTGCAGTAAGAGTTTGCCCTTTCATATAATGATAATACTACATGTTGGATTTCTGTGTCTCTACACCAGTTCTCAGTTACACGAACTACAGTGCAGTTCAATTATTGGAGCTCAACTTCAAATAGTTATATTTCATTTTTTATCGATTGCATGTTTTGGTAGTTAGTCTTTCCCATGGTTTGTTTTTCTTTGTGACATCTGGAATGTATGATACTTGGAGTGTTAAAATCTGTCTTGTGATTGATTGTTTCAGTATTTTTTAAACTGCTGGAGATACTCTTTAGGTAGGGGAACCTGCTGTCTGGATTTATCCTAAAAACAACTTACTTTTTCTACCCATGACAACAGGTATTTGACCATGTATGGCCCGAGATCCACCCACTATACTTTCATGAATCAGCTGCACCAATCTTCCTTTCCCAGTCCTTTTTGGGTGTAGGCCATGTGTAGCGAAATCCCATCTGTTGATAGTCCTGATGGGCACTAGTGAAACATGAACAAAGTTATCTGCCCTCAGAGCCATCCCTAACCCCACATTGATTCGCCTCACAGCTCCATCAAGGTGTGGTCAATCATGGTGCTGGAACAGCTCAACAAACTGTATGTTGGTGCCATGAGTCAGGGAAGCTACCGTATTTACTCGAATCTAAGCTGCACTCGAATCTAAGCCGCACCTGAAAAATGAGACTCGAAATCAAGGAAAAAAATTTTCCCGAATCTAAGCCACACCTGAAATTTGAGACTCGAAATTCAAGGGGAGATAAGTTTTAGGCCGCATCTCCAAATCGAAACAAAGTTGGTCCATTGTAATATGAGACACAATTTAGGTCGAATGAATGACGATACAGCTACAGTAGTTTGGTTCGAGTCGTAAGCTTAGCAGTTAAGGTTTACCAGGTAGCCATTGCTATGTGTTAGGCGCTCCGTCCCTATTTATACGGGTTTCCTTCCTTTTTCATGTGCTTCGTCTGGTTTGAATTGATTGCTTATTTTTCTTTGATCTGATAAGCACCGTTTTCTTGGTTATAGGTGTTTACGTCACTCTAAGCTGAAAATGCATTACTGTACTGTGTCATGCATTGTTTGTCGCATTCTGATAGTGCGTGTTTACGGCCTGTCGTCACTCACGGCATGGCTTGCTTTTGTGCGAGCTACCACCGCTTAAAATTAAAAAAAAAGAGAGGAATCATCTCATTAGTGAAACAATGGCAAGAGACTGCTATGTGTTGTTACTTACACTGCTGCTTTCTTTGCAATTCATAAAAGTTCCTATTAGCAACCATCTCTTCTCACAGGTAGGAAAAAATTCAGAACGTAGAGTTGGCCATATTGACAAACATTCCAAACGGTCTTGCCAGTCGGATTTTTGTAGTACATTGAAATGCTGCAACATTCGAAGATGAACAATATGGAATTTGTATTTACTTCATTGGATAATGTATGAAAATGCAGTGGTCAAAACTCGGGGCGGAGGAAAAAAGCTCGTCTTCCACCTTCTTTTTTCAATTTATTTACTGATGCAGAAGTTTTGGCACCAGTATTTATCTTTGTGTCTGCAAAGCATGCCTGTGTAGCGCTACATATATTCGAGGGCAGAAGTTAGTTGTGGCAGCACCCACCAACATTTTTCAGAACTTCCACTAGCTTTGCACTCGATTCTAAGCCACAGGCGGTTTTTTGGATTACAAAAACCTGAAAAATAGTGCGGCTTAGATTCAAGTAAATACGGTATCTTGTCCAGGTCACCACCTATGTCATATGCCCAACCCCTGTCCAAACTGTTTTCTGCCCCATCCACTGCCACTACATGGTTCTCTTTTGTAACGTCCTTACATAAAGACCCTAAGTCCTCTATAACATGACTTAGCCTTACATTCAGCTTGAAGATACTAGTTGCCTGGTATGCTGCCCCTAAACTTTCCTGTAAGTTCGGGCCTACACCTCACCCATGGCTATTACTTAGCAGCAGCACTTTCTTCTTCCCTAACACTTTGTACATTCCTAGAATTCTTGGCCTCAGTTGAAGTGTGCTGCACATTTCCTGCTCCTTGTTCTACCTGAGGCTCTTCTCCACTTAACTCTGGTAGTGGTAGATACCTGTTTTTCGTGTCGATGATAAAAATGTCAGATCGCATTCTCTTTCTTCCTATCCTCCTACCAGCTGCCAGTTCCCAACCATCCTCCTCTCCCCTATCTCCATTGATCCTTATCATTTCCTTCCTTGCTTACTCCAACTGTGCCTGAAGGACACAGATTTTCCTTTCCTGTTCCCCAATCAAAATGTTCCTACAGCGTACTCTGCAGTTCCAGGAGAGAGCCTCTTATGTTCTCTCAACATTCTCCCCACTGCATCCCCCCACCACCACCACCAAATGAAAATATTTCCTACAAGATTGGCAACAAATCCCTCTACTCACTACCCTATAACAGGGCCTACATTTCTCACTCATGGTCAGTTTCGAAAGAATAATTACATTTAAAGAATGTTTTAAATTTGTCAAGGATGTGAGACGGGCTGTATGTAAACAAAAAACAATACAGAGGTCTTATGTGCAGTTGTTGTTGTTTTTGTACTGATTTAGACATACAATGACAGAAGAATGAATTAGTAATTACTTTGCTTTTAGAGAATTTATGTTATCAAGCATATTTGGTCAGGTTTTTAATCATTTATAACACAGAAAATGTAGGCCCAGATCATGTCTAACTAACTAGTAAAGAATACGAAATGTTAGTTACATATGATTTAGAAACATTTACACTTTTATTGCAACAATAGACACTTATGAAACTAGTAGCTGCCTTTTTTTATCAAATTTTGCACTATCAAGAAAACTTGAATAGAATTTTTTGTGTTTGTCATGCAAAATTTCGGGTTATGGTGCGATAAATGTATTAACAATTATTGCAATTACTTTTGAGATAATAAACAGCTTACTTAATTTTTTTATCTCTCATTTTCATTTTACTGCTCTTTATATGTTCATAACGAAATATGAGTTCTAAATACAGCGCATTTAATAATGCCCTTCTAAAAGGGTGATTTTGAATACCCAACACAAACTAAAGGAGATGTTATGTGTGAGGATAAGGAACAAGGAAGGTCTAATGAACACCTGCCCAGAGATGGATGTGTTCCATGTTAGAGCCATTTTATTCAAAACATGCACCACCCTATACAGTATGGTCCAATTTGCAAGACATTACCTTGTGATTTACAGAAGTCATTGGGAATGGTTCATATGGTCCTTGAAGCATCTACAAACATGTCAAAATATGGACTGCCATGCTCATTTAAATGTATCAGGCTACATTGTAATGGCACCACAAGCTTGTTACACTGAGGTGACAAAAGTTATGGGACAGTGATATGCACTAATAAATATGTTGGCAGTTTCACATGCACAAGGTATAATATGGCAGTGCATTGGTAGAGTTGTCATTTGTACTCAGGTGATTCACATGACAAGATTTCCAACATGATTATGGCCACATGATGGGAACTGAAATACTTTGAATGTGGAATGGTAGTTGGAGATAGACATATGGGACATACCATTTCAGAAATCATCAGGGAATTCAATATTCTGAGATCAACAGTGTAAAGAGTGTGTAGATAATACCAAATTTCAGGCACTACCTCTCACCATATACAACGCAGCATCCGATGGCCTTCATTTAATGACCAATAGCAGTGGTGTTTGCAAAGAATTATCATTGTTAACAGACAAGCAACACTCCACGAAATAATTGCAGAAATCAACATAGGATGTACAACAAATGTATCTGTTAGGACAGCGTGGCAAAATTTGGCATTAATGGGTTATGGCAGTAGACAACCGATGCGAGTGCCTTTGCTAACAGCACGATATCACCTGTATCACCTCTCCTGGGCTTGTAACCACATCAGTTGGACCCTAGACAACAGGAAAACTGTGGCCTGGTCAGATGATTCCCAATTACAGTTGATAAGAGCTGCTGGTAGGGTTTGAGTGTGGCACAGACCTCACAAAGCCATGGACACAAGTTGTCAACAAGGCACAGTGGAAGCTGGTGGTGGCTCCATAATGGTTTGGGCTTTGTTTACGTGGAATGAACTGGGTCCTCTGGTCAAACTAAACCAATCACAGACTGGAAATGGTTGTGTTTGGCTACTTGGAGACAATTTGCAGCCATTCATGGACTTCATGTTCGCAAACTATGGTGGAATTTTTATGAATGACAATGAACCCATGTCACCAGGCCACAGTTGTTCATAATTGGTTTGAAGAAAATTCTGGACAATTTCAACAAGCACAGAATCTTGCACTGATTACACTTTCACAATTATGGACAGTTACAGAGGCAGCATGTCTCAATATTTCTACACGGAACTTCCAATGACTTGTTGAGTCCATGTCACGTCAAGTTGCTGCACTGCACTGGGCAAAAGGGGGTCTGACACAGTACGAATATTGGCAAGATTGCTCCATGATGAGTGAACCAAAACTGTTCTTGTAAGAAAAAGTTTGTCAGTAATAAATGCAGTACATATTGCCAGTGATATACATAACAATAATTTTCATGGAGAATTTCCCACACAGTCACCCTGATCATCGCATACTGATGGGTTATATGTTTAATGTTACTATGGATGTAATCCTCCACAATTAATTACAGGTTCCTTCACAGTCAGTGTATATGCCTGAGACACCTGCCATCCATGATCATCCACGTCTGCAAACACCCCTGCCTGAGACAAACATCAATTTAGCCTTAGTGGTGTAGTTGCCATTGGTGTAGATACTTTTTCTGATACAGACCTTTGCCATTCACTTATCTGTGTGTGAAGTCCATGTCTGTTTGATTTCTACTGGGATACTATGCTGTTGTCTATTGTAAACATCCATTGTAATGTTGTCAAAAATTAACGTTATCCAAGATGGTTCTCAAATGAGACAATGTATATTTTGTGCACAAAAAGTGGTTACTTAAGAGTAAAAAGTGTTTTATTTAATTTTATTTCATGTTGCTCACTTTTTGTAGTGTCAGTTCATTTTACATCTGTTAATATTTATCACTCCTATAGTACATTTTCTTAAAAAAATCTGTGTTATTTGAAACCTTGATAATCACGACCTAGGCCAAAATTTTTCACATTACAAACATAAAAGAAATATGTTGACATTTTCTTAATAGAATAAATTTCTTTTAAAAAAGGCAGCTACTAGTTCAGTAGTAACTACTCTTACCATAAAAGTGCAGTTTAGCTTTTCTGGGTTGTATTGCGGAACATGTTTCATGATACTTTCTAGTTCAGTAGATGCAACTTAAGCCTAAATTTTCAGGGTTATGTGTGTCTGAAAACCTAACTATAACAAATTTAGCAATGTGAATCTTCTCAAAACAAAACAACTACTAGTTTATTATTTGGCCGCTGTACCTGTAAATCTTACATATAGCCAAATTTACATCCATAACAAACTTTTGTATGTTCTTTCAAGTTACGTCTGGTCAGAAATCTTGTAATTAATTCTTCTTTCACCCATTGTCAAAGGGTAGTAAGTAGTTAGTATTGTTGCCAATGTTGCAGAAAATATTTTCATTCTGGGAGTTGTAGTGGTGAGAACACTGGGAAAACTGAAGTCTCTCTCCTGATGTTGTAAGTACATCAAAGAAACATTTTGATCAAGGGCAGGAAGGAAAAATCTTTTCCTTTCAGGTGCAGATCAATAAAGCACAGAGGAAGGGTGCAGATAGATAAAGCATGGTGGAAACAGGTCATGATCAAGAGAGACAGTGGGTAGGAGGGTTGATGGTAAGAAGGCAAAGGCAAAGAAAATGTGACCTGAAAGTTGCTCTATAAATTCTAATAACAGATTTAAGCCAGAGTTTAATGGAGAAGAGCCTTATGTAGAAATAGGTGCAGGATATGTGAAGCACACTTCAATTATGATCTCGAAGTTAGGTGTGTGCAAAATGTTAGGAAGAAGAACGTGATACTACTAAGCAGCAGCTGTGGTTGACACATATGCCATCACTTACTGGAAGGTTTATGGGGAGCTTACCAGCTGCCATCATATTCAAACCAAGAGCAAGGATAAAAACCATTTTACACAAGCAAATTTCTTGCCAAAACTGACTAGAGGTATTTAAAACAAGTATGAGCTGTGTTTCCACTAAAGAAATGTAATGCAGAGGACACAAAACAATCTACATCCCCTTTCTCCTCCTGTCATCATTCTCGAAAATAATATAATGAATGGTGGTAGACACAGTAATGATTTACTCGAATAAATATAATATTCTACGTGCATCACAGTTTGTGTTCAAAGTAGTAGACATACAGAATCAGTCATACTAGTTTACAAAATTGGTACTTGATGCTGAAATATATCTAGATTTGCACTCATTATACAAAATAAATATTTTGCTGCCCCTTGAAGATTTCAGTGACATACTGTATTGTATTGTGTGGACCTGGGGACCTAGAAATGACGGAGAGGCTTCGACCCCGCCGTAGCCCACAGTGGTTCACAACCCCACAACAGGCTACAGCAGTCAACTCACCCCACTGCCACCCCACACCGAACCCAGGGTTATTGTGCGTGACCCGACCAGGAATATCTCACACCAGACAAGTGTAACCCCAATGTTTGCTTGGTAGAGTAATTATAGTGTACGTGTATGTGGAGATAGTGTTTGCGCAGCAATTGCCGACATAGTGTAACTGAGGTGGAATAAGGGGAAACAGCCCGCATTCGCTGAGGCAAATGGGAAACCACCTTAAAAACCATCCACAGACTGACCAGCACACCGGACCTTGACACTAATCTGCCACACAGATCCGTGCTGGGAATTGGCACGCCTTCCTGCCCAGAAAGCAGTGTGTTAGGCCACATGGCTAACCGGATGAGCCCAATGACATATTAGTTTGGAGATGTGTGATGCTTGCTTTTTGCATTAGAACTCAATACACTGAAGTATTTTACAGCTATTACAGTTTCCTTATTTGTTTGAAATTAGCAACAACATTTCATGTATTAGAATTTCAAAACATGAGATTGCAGAAAAATAGTCATTCTGACAGGCAGACATCATAAACAGGGAAAGGTAAATCGGAATTTAATTTTGAAAAGCTGCACTTTTGAAAAAAATATTGTAACATTTTATCATTTATATCTGTCAGCAGTTTACAACTGAAGTACTTAGATTGTAATTGAGTTGTTTTGTACATATGCCTTTGATTATGGCAGTGTGCTAAAACAGATAGGTAGGCAGTCAATATGAAAATGGAAGCCCATGTTTATTTAGAAAGTGCATGAGTTGCTTTTGAACAGAATAAACAACCAAGAGGATGTGTGGTTTAACCAAGAATAGATAACACAGGGAAAAATGAAAAGGAACAAAAATAAAATACATATATGGTGAAACCAGATTTTGAACAGAAAAGTGGGCAAAAAGGTGACTCCAGACTGTACTCCAAACAAAGATGATGTAACTTACCAAACGAAAGCATCGGTATGTTGATAGACACACAAATAATCACAAACACACACACAAAATTCAAGCTTTCGCAACCCATGGTTGCTTCATCAGGAAAGAGGGAAGGAGAGGGAAAGACAAAAGGATGTGGGTTTTAAGGGAGAGGGTAAGGAGTCATTCTAATCCCGGGAGCGGAAATAATTACCTTAGGGGGAAAAAAGGACAGGTATACACTCGCTCGCGCGCGCGCACACACACACACACACACACACACACACACACACACACACACACACACACACACACACACAAGCCTGTAAGTAAGTATTAAATGCACTTATATATGATTAACAATTGTCTAGTCTTAAACTGTAATACCATGACATGCCCAAAATCTATATAAAAGTGATCTGTGAATGAATAAAATTCCTATTACTAGTAACAGAAGTGATGATCAATAACACCAATAAGAAAGACAGACAATGACAGACTACCATACCCTGAAGTATACAGTGGAGTTATGGAATGGGTGAAATGGTGTCAAGCCTGGAAGCTTGGATTGTGGACATGTATATTCAATAAACATTAATTTCCCATAGTGTGGTCCCAAAGAAAACATCATCCTTCATATGTCTACTGTAATATTTTGTCTCAAAATACTTACATAAATTGTTTACAGAAGAATGGAAGGACTGTTAGAAGCTGCCCTTGGGGAAGATTAGTTTGAGTTCTGGAGAAATGTAAGAACACGCACAGTGATACTGACTTATCCAAGAAGACAGACTGAAGAAAGGCAAATATATGTTTTCAGCATTTGTAGAATTAGAGAAAACTATTGTCATGGTTCACTGAAACTCTACAGGTAGGAGGGAAAAACTACAGAGGGAAGGTTATCTACAGTTTGTGCAGAAACTAATTATGAATTGAAGGACATGAAAGGAAGGCAGTAGTTGAGATGGGAGTTGTGTCCTACGTTACCCAATCTATACAGTGAGCAAAAACTAAAAGCAACCAATGAGAAGTTTGGAAAGGGAATTAAAGTTCAGAGAGAAGAAATAAAAACTTCGAGGTTTGCCAGTGACTTGTAATTCTGTCACAAATGGGAATGGACTTGGAAGATCAGTTGAATGAAATGGATAGCCTCTTGCAGTGTAGAATATTGCCACAGGCATGCTGGTCAACACCATGGGCTAGTGTGCTGCATGTCGCCAGTTCAAACTCAACCACCAGAAATTATTTAGTATTTATCATTTTTGCAAAGTTCTTGAAATATTTTATGTTTGTAATTTTTGTATATTCTGTAATATTCAATGTGTGCGTAAACAGCTGCACTCTCCATCCAGCAGGTCAATTCTGTTATGGCTGTCCATTGGTGCCAGTAATAAACATGCTTTCAGTGCAAAGTGTTATACTTCATTGATGACCCTGCCTTTGGATTTGGACTTGGTTGTGGCTTTGGCCTCCCAATGTGAACAAAAGTAAAATAAGAGTAATGGAGTTTAGTTGAATTAAATTAGGTGAGTTCAAGGGAATTAGACTAGGAAAAATAGTAGATGAGTATTGTTATATGGGCAGCAAAGTAAGTGATGATAGCTGAAGTAGAGCTGCTAATAACAAAAAATGCATTTCTGAAAATGAAACACTTGTTAGCATCAAATATAAATTTAAGGACTGGGAAGTCTTTTATAAAGGCGTTTGTCTGGAGTGTAGCCTGGTGTGCAAGCGAAATGTGGATGATAAATAGTTCAGACAGGAAACTTTTGAAATTTGGTGTTACAGAACAATTTTGAAGATTAGATGTCTAAATAATATAACTAATGATGTCTAAATAATATAACTAATGATGAAGAAATTTATGGATCAACTTGAATACAGGAAGAAACAGATTGACAAAACACAATGTGAGGCATTAAGGAATCATCAGTTTGGTAATGGATGGAAGTATGGGAGGGGGACATAAAAAATTGTAGAAGGAGGAAAAGGCTTCACTACAGTAAGTACAAATGGACATATGTTGCATTAGTTATCCAGAGACGAAGTGGCTTGGACAGAATAGACTAGTATGAAGAGTTGCATCAAACCAGTCTCTTGACTGACAATCACAACAGTCAATATAATATTTGGTTTATTCACACACCAGACAATGGCACCCCTTGGTTCAAGTCCATATTTAATCCTGAAATTATTTGTCAAAGATGATACCACCTGTTAATGAGTGAAGATTTATGTGTGTCTTGCCTGAGTATTTAGTCTTTTAACACCATGTTTTAACATTTTCTTTGAGGTAATTACAACTCTTCGCACTTTGAGATATGTGATTTAAGCCAATTGTTGGCTATCTCTCCAATTTTATATCACAGCAGAGACTCAAATAACAATTTATAACAATAATGGAAATTCTTGGATGAAGCAATACATAAAATAAGGGAAAGGCAACCACTCACCTATAGTAGATCAGTGTTGCAGAAACACATAACAGAAAACAGCAGTTGCATTGCCTTTTGAGTACTAGTTCTTTTTTTAGTAATACATATAATCACACAGACACCCAAATGCACATTCCTGTGGCCAAAGAGAAGAGTCCAAGACTCTGTGTGGTTGCATGTGAGCAGGTGTGTACTATTGCTAGAAAAAGAGCCAGTACTCAAAAGAAAGTGTGAATGCTAATTTCTGTTATGTGTTTTTGTGCTCCATGCACTGACCCTTTAATGGTAAATAGTAATTTGTGTGCGAGAAGATAAAAACATTTATAACATTAAGGAATTCACCTACTGTACAGTTTCTTGCACTGAGTGACAATTGATTTCCTATAAAAATTAGTATCAAAGATTGTTGCAGTTGTTATCACAAATTGTATTAAACTGTTCAAGGCATCAGACTGCTTTCTCATTGCAGCAATTCTTCTTACCTTATTGTTTCCTGATGTTTCATTCTGAAGAGCCTTACAGTTTCCTGTTTTCTGTTTCTGGATCAAATACTGTCTCAAAGGGCATGGTTTCACACGCAAGTTATATTTTTTTAACACCTTTTGTGTTACATTATACTTTTTGCTATTAGTCTGTTTGCGTTTGAGAATCTGTCCATGAGCTGATATTTTCATTGATTTATTAGAGGATTGTACTTTATCCTGAAACAGAAGATACACTGTGGTTTATGACAGCATGAACATTCAGAGTCTTAATTTTTTTTATATTTAGATTAAGGAGGACCACTGCTGTGGGGAATTGTGAAAAATACCCAAAACCAGTAAAACATTAGAATGAAAGAAACAAGTTAAACGTACCTAATTTGTTGAGCACAACAGTGTTAGAAATAAAAATCCATAAATTGTAAAAGACAGTTCAAAAGCTAACTTTCTTCCCAAATTCAAACTGGTTCATCTATAGGATGGTACATTTAGCTATTCTATAATGTTAGTTGGCTGTCTTAAGATTTGTCACACGCATTGACTAATGTGAAGAAAACCGACAAAGATTTGCATTTCTATTTGTTATTTTTATCACAGTTCTGTTCCATGAAATATCTGCTATCTGTCTTTCTCAGCTCCCTGTCTTTAATGATCTCTGATTCAGTTACACCTTATATCGCTGATTCCAAAATGGGAACTGCTATGTTGATGTTGTTGACCCAGATTACACATTTGTTCAAAGAATGTAATGGTTCACTGCTGTCAGCCATTCACATCACCTTGTAGTTCCTTGATTCCTGTTTATGGAGAATATATCATCTCATGAGGTATGATTTCACTTAACATCATGTCCTATGTAATACATACTGTTATCAGTGCCACTATCTGTTTGTATATGCTTTAGGTGATTGCACTCTAATCATCAAGAAAAGGATAAGGGCATTAATTGCCACCCCTCACTCTTTGCCAAACTGCAGAGGAAATATAAAGAATGGAATCTCTGAAAGCTTGTATATGGCACATCATCATTAGCAGCATCCATTTGAGACCCACTGCTGAATAGAGACCTCGTTTAGAGCTTTCCATATATTAAAGCCTTCAGTTATGTGAAACCATGTTGGTCCTGCATGTTTTTAATGTCATCAAACCACCTTCTATTAGGATATCATCTTCATCTTTTCTCTTGAAATCCAGCAAAGAACTTCCATGGCCCAACTACCCTAAAATGCTGAATAACTAATGGCCCGCACACCCCCATTCCATTTCCATTAGGGCCACAGTTACATCTCCCGGTCCAGTCTGTTTCCTGATCTATGCCTGCCTCCACATTTGTGAAGGGTTAATTACACTCAGTTTTGGGAAATTGTCTTCATTCACAAACATTGTGTAAATCATTTTTTTTTATGAAAACACATTATCTGGCATCATCTTTCATTTCTTTATACTTGAAACAGCTTTGTACACATCTGGCATCACCTTCACAATGCTATTATTTGCATGATAAACTATCTGAGTTTCTAATTCATTTCCTGAAGTATACAAAAATTAAAAAAAATCTTGAAACACTTACTTAATTTTCTTGCTGTTGTTAATTACTGTTTAATAGCTGCCTTGTTCCATTTGTGATTTTTATTTCTTTTGTTTTCTTCACACTTGCAACATCTTTTCCTTTTTGCATAAGCATCTTTTATGAAATAATTGCCTCCTTGTTTTCTAAGATGTTGAACTAGCTACTTTATTTAATTTTGTATACTTTCCTCTTAGATAAATTCTCATAAACTACATTTCTAATTTCTTATCTGATGAGTCTGTTTCTGGTAAATACAATATTTTTGACAGGATATTTTGTATGAACCTCAAGGCTTTCAGTGCTTTCAGTTAACACAACATAGGTTTTCAATTTGTAGCATTGAAACAATGGATTCATTTAAAGTTTATGGAATGAAAATCTTGAAGATTTTCTTTATGACTATGTAACTGTTAAAATACTTAATGATATCAATATAATGGAAGGAAACATTCCACGTGGGAAAAATTATATATAAAAACAAAGATGAGGTGACTTACCGAACAAAAGCGCTGGCAGGTCGATAGACACACAAACAAACACAAACATACACACAAAATTCAAGCTTTCGCAACAAACTGTTGCCTCATCAGGAAAGAGGTTAAGGAGAGGGGAAGACGAAAGGAAGTGGGTTTTAAAGGAGAGGGTAAGGAGTCATTCCAATCCCGGGAGCAGAAAGACTTACCTTAGGGGGAAAAAAGGACAGGTATACACTCGCACACACGCACATATCCATCCACACATACAGACACAAGCAGACATATTTAAAGAGATCTCTGCCCAAACTCTTTGTCTTTAAATATGTCTGCTTGTGTCTGTATGTGTGGATGGATATGTGCGTGTGTGCGAGTGTATACCTGTCCTTTTTTCCCCCTAAGGTAAGTCTTTCTGCTCCCGGGATTGGAATGACTCCTTACCCTCTCCTTTAAAACCCACTTCCTTTCGTCTTCCCCTCTCCTTAACCTCTTTCCTGATGAGGCAACAGTTTGTTGCGAAAGCTTGAATTTTGTGTGTATGTTTGTGTTTGTTTGTGTGTCTATCGACCTGCCAGCGCTTTTGTTCGGTAAGTCACCTCATCTTTGTTTTTATATATAATGTTAAAATACTTAGTATGAACAGAAATTAGTGCAGAAACTGTGAATAAGTTAAGTGAATTTACATCTACTTAAGTAGAATTTGAACAGTTACAACTATGTGTAAATATTTAAATTACCTAGCTAATACCTGAAAACATCACTAGCTCCTAGCCATATAAGAAATCTTGGAAATTGCCATTTATAAACTACATATAGGTAAAAAGCTTCTGTATAGTCAGGCACACAAAGTAGTTCATGCCACATAAAGCAAATTTGTAGTGGCATGTATTTCAAGAATAGGCACTGTGAGTTCATAAGATATTGCATGTGCTCCACGAATGTGACATAGGTTCACTGCTACATGCAAAAGTAGAAAGACATACAGAATGCACCACGACGACAGTGTCTTATAATCACCTCTAGATATAATGTCCACAAAACATAACTCATGGTGTATGTTATGAGAAGTAGGTATACAAGGGGGGTGACAGGCTGTCTCATCATGTTACACTCTCTGCTATCATGAGTAAAAGAATCAGTTTGTGTAAGTTGCAAAACAGGGATTATCAGTTGTTGGGTCAATGGGATAGTATTGCTCATATCGTAAAACTTAATAACTGTTTGCATTTATTTATAGTGAAAGTGTATTATGAGTAGCTCAAAGGGTTCAAATGGCTCTGAGCACTATGCGACTTAACTTCTGAGGCCATCAGTCACCTAGAACTTAGAACTAATTAAATCTAACTAACCTAAGGACATCACAAACATCCATGCATGAGGCAGGATTCGAACCTGTGACCGTAGCAGGTGCTCGGCTCCAGACGGTAGTGCTTAGAACCGCATGGCCACTCCGGCCGGCCTATTACGAGTGGATTAATGATGTTGTTCTGAATAAATATAATGGAGAAAGCAAGAAATGTAGAAGGAGAAAGTTTTTCAGCCAGTATCAGAATAAAAGATGGCAGTAAGTGCAGTGTTACTGTCTGAAGAATATCTTCATGGTTTTTACTACGCACATTAATTGAAGTGGAAGACACACTTCACTGCATCTTTTTTTTATAAATGTGACCTGGGAGAAAATGTTGCCCAAGACATGATAACTGTGTTCTCTGCGGCAGAGGGAGGCTTTCAGCAATAAATTCCATCTTGTTATATTGGTAGAAATGTTTACAAATAGCCAAAAAATTACAAGTATGAGGTCAAGCAACATCCCTGGTCATAAAATTTTGTTAATCTTTACCTGACTGACACTTGTTGAGTTACCTAGATTGTAGTGTTTTTAGGTGGATCCTCCACCATACACACTTCAACAGATTTAAAAAAAAAAAAAAAAAAAAAACATTGCAGGCCGCTTGATTCCAGATACACATGGAGATCAATATTATCATGTGAATGAATTACTTGTAATGCATTTGGCCAAACAACTTACAGGAATGTTTGGTTGTTGAAGACATCACATAGCTGCATTCCTGTAAGGTGTTTGGTCCCTCAGCATTGTTTTCAGAGATCAGGCATAGTAGGTTGTCATAATTGCTAATAAGCTCATGTCACATGTGTCAGTCATCAGATGTATTGACTAGTTGTACACTACAATACAAATGAGATTTATGCTGAACGAGAGGTCCAAAACTTTGAACCATTAGTTTTGTTTAGCTGCTTGCCAGACAATTACTGTTAGTTAAATGCTCTATAGAGCATTTGCACAATGTCAAAATTATGTGGAGTGAATCAATTTACAGCTATCTTTACATGATATATTTGTATGGCTACATGCTGTCCATTTAGAAGTTACTAAACAGCACACTGATCTAAAGTTGGTGACAATAAACATACTAGTCTTTAATGCTATTCATGTAATTAGTGACATACTTAAAATTAAGTTCTCCCTGACCTACATATGCTGCCAGATATTCATAAATATGGGGTTATTCAAAAGCAACACGGCTACCAGACTAGTGGAGAAAGGCATTTTGCGTGATGGATTCCGCAAGAGTGAGGTTGCAACCACAGTGCATTGGAATCCAGGATGACCTACCAGACAATCCACTGATGAGAAGGTACAGAAATTTAACGGAACAGGTTGTCTTTGTAAAGAAAACTGCAGCGGGTGACTATCAGTATCCGAGGAGCGGCTGAATAGATAAGGGAAAACATTTCTCAGAAGCCCACAAAAATGTATGTCTCATGCCAGTCACTAGCTAGCACAACCAGCTGTTTGTCGGGTGCTGAGAAAAAGCCTGCAACTGAAAACATATTGGATTCAGTTGCCCCAAGCCATTACAAATTATAACAAACTGTCCCAGAAACAGTTTTGCATTCATATGCAGCACTTAATGGAAGAGGGCAGTTTCATTCACAGCTTGATTTTCAGCAATGAGTTTACCTTTCACCTGAATGGTGCAGTAAACTGGTAGAACTTGTGAATACGGGGAGCAGAGAATCCTAACATTGTTGTCAAAAATGTCCATGGATCCCAAAGGTTAATGTTTTTTGAAGTTTGTCAAGGCAAGAAATGTATTGACCCTTCCTCTTTTCATAGGCGATGATCAACAGACATTTTTACCCGGGCATGCTTCAGCTGTGACTCACCCTGAAATTGCCTGAGGACAGTGATAATTCCATTTTTCAACAGGATGGTGCTTCACCACACTACCACAATGATGTTCATGAGTTCTGAGCTATCACGGCCATTGGATTTGTCATGCAGTAGCTGGCAACCAGCAGTTGTTGGTATGGCACTTGCATTCACCAGCCACTAGTCTAGCTGTTGAATTTAGGAAAAGTAACTTAGGTGACCACCTATGGAGGTGAGGCTGTCCCAGATGAAAATCCTCCATAGATGGCAGGTAGATGTCAAGAAATGTTGCTGATGTCATTACTGACAGCCAGCCTGGCTGGGTTCTAGCTGACTCGGTGACTTCTATTTCAGTAATGTAAAATGCTCATCATTGCCAGCAAAAGAAGACTATATTCTCTGATAAAAAAGTGATTGTGTTCACTATTTGAAATGGGACATAGGTACAATCAGTATGAACATATATTACAAGAATAACTATCAGTGACAAAACTCAGCCCTCTGACTTTTATCATTTTAATAAAATGTAGCCATAATGTTATTCTTGGATGGGATTCCTTGCAAGTATTACAAGCGCTCATAGGTTGTGGAAGATCAGAGCTCTAGACTGACTAAGCTATTCCAAAAAGCACATGCACTAGATCAGGGATTCCCAACAAAATTTTCTCGAGGACCCCCTCGTCGAGCGTGATTGGTACCTTGTCATATCACTGTATCAAGTACCTAAAAAAGCCAAATTAAGAGTCTTTTTATATGTTTTCTATTTTTGGTACTTAGAAAAAACATTGACATATTCACTACTGTAAAAAATATTGAGCGGCCAAAACAAAAATTCTGTTATTATATGAAATATATTTAATATATTTTTTATTCTAATAGCATCTTACAGACCCCTCTGGCATAGCTTGTGGACCCCTGGGGGTCCGCGGACCATCTGTTGGAAACCACTGCTCTAGATGATTGTTTGGCATTGAAGATGAGGTTATCCCACTGTCGTCAACAAGATGAGTTACAGTCATCAAGTTAGATGCTCAATTAAACTGTGAAGCTTTTGTTGATTGCAAAAACTATCCAGAGATTGTATTACTGCACTGGCTCTAAGTGCAAAAACAAAATAGAATTCATTGTATGTGCAGGATACCACTTGAGGAAAAGGGTGATTTACCAATTGCTACCGAGCGAGGTGGCGCAATGGTTAGCACACTGGACTCGCATTCAGGAGGACGACGGTTCAATCCCGCGTCTGGCCGTTCTGATTTAGGTTTTCTGTGATTTCCCTAAATTGCTCCAGGTAAATGCCGGGATGGTCCCTTTGAAAGGGCACGGCCGACATCCTTCCTCATCCTTCCCTAATCCGGTGAGACCGATGACCTTACTTTTGGTCTCTTCCCTCAAACAACCAACCCCAACCCAATTGCTATATCCTGTGACTATTTCTATTGGAAATGCAACTGAGACAGATGTGTTGCCACAATAACAGATACACTGCCAGCAGTAACAAAAGTGTGCGCATGACATGTATATATAAATACATTGGCCAACATACACATGATGGCTTGTTTTCAAGCAAACCTACAGAGAACTCCAGGGAAAGTCATGGTGCCAGCATCAACACACCATGGCACCCATGTCCACACTGATGGCTCTACAGGTAGAGAACTATTTTGCTTGGATGTATCACATGTTGACCACATCATTGAGGAAGCAGTTATCTACCTGGCTTGTATTTAAGTGATGACATGGCACTAGAGCAGAAGTTCCAGCCCCAGAGGATCACATCAAAAGCACCTCCCAGCAGTCTCTATGCAAGTCAGCACTCTTTACCAACCATGTCTTCAACAGACTTCATGACCCAGGGACTGTATATGGCCAGTTGGACTTAGAATCTATGCTATCTCTAGGTACTCAGATTCAGAGATTTATGTCCTGTGGGGCTCTGACTCTCATTGCTTATTTATCGTAACTGATGAACTTGTTAGTCTGTGACTTTCTATTATCCTTGTGGAACTTATTAAGGAACCCATTATTTTGTATCATTCAGACTTGTGTGGACTTCCATCTTCTGTTAACAGTCATTATCAGTTTATTGTGATGCCTGTATATAAGAAGGGTAGAAGGATGGATCCTCAAAATTACAGACCAATATTATTAACATTGGTTTGTTGCAGGATTCTCGAACATATTCTCAGTTCGAATATAATGAATTTCCTTGAGACAGAGAGATTGCTGTCCATGCATGAGCACGGCTTTAGAAAGCATCGCTTCCTTGAGACAGAGAAATTGCTGTCCATGCATGAGCACGGCTTTAGAAAGCATCGCTCCTGCGAAACGCAACTCGCCCTTTTTTCACATGATATCTTCCGAACCATGGATGAAGGGTATCAGACGGATGCCATATTCCTTGACTTCTGGAAAGCGTTTGACTCGGTGCCCCACTGCAGACTCCTAACTAAGGTACGAGCATATGGGATTGGTTCCCAAATATGTGAGTGGCTTGAAGACTTCTTAAGTAATAGAACCCAGTAAGTTGTCCTTGATGGCGAGTGTTCATCGGAGGTGGGGGTATCATCTGGAGTGCCCCAGGGAAGTGTGGTAGGTCCGCTGTTGTTTTCTATCTACATAAATGATCTTTTGGGTAGGGTGGATAGCAATGTGCAGCTGTTTGCTGATGATGCTGTGGTGTACGGGAGGGTGACATCGTTGAGTGACTGTAGGAGGACACAAGATGACTTGGACAGGATTTGTGATTGGTGTAAAGAATGGCAGCTAACTCTAAATATAGATAAATGTAAATTAATGCATATGAATAGGAAAAAGAATCATGTAGTCTTTGAATACTCCATTAGTAGTGTAGCGCTTGACAGAGTCACGTCGATTAAATATTTTGGCGTAACATTGCAGAGTGATATGAAGTGGGACAAGCATGTAATGGCAGTTGTGGGGAAGCAGATAGTCATCTTCGGTTCATTGGTAGAATTTTGGGAAGATGTGGTTCATCTGTAAAGGAGACCACTTATAAAACACTAATACAACCTATTCTTGAGTACTGCTTGAGCGTTTGGGATCCCTATCAGGTCGGATTGAGGGAGGACATAGAAGCAATTCAGAGACGGGCTGCTAGATTTGTTACTGGTTGGTTTGATCATCACGCGAGTGTTACGGAAATGCTTCAGGAACTCGGGTGGGAGTCTCTGGGGAAAAGGAGGTGTTCTTTTCGTGAATCGCTACTGAGGAAATTTAGAGAACCAGCATTTGAGGCTGACTGCAGTACAATTTTACTGCCACCAACTTATATTTCGCGGAAAGACCACAAAGATAAGATAAGAGAGATTATGGCTCATACAGAGGCATATAGGCAGTCATTTATCCCTCATTTTGTTTGGGAGTGGAACAGGGAGAGAAGATGCTAGTTGTGGTATGAGATATCCTCCGCCACACACCGTATGGTGGATTTCGGAGTATGTATGTAGATGTAGATGTAGATATGGACTCTGACAGACCTGAGATGCAGATGTACCCATCACTATGGAACTCCCAGACATTGACATGATTTTCCACCATCTCTCTCCGGGAGAGGGTGGGAAGGGGAGGTTAGGAGGGGAGGAGGGATGCTACATCCTGCAACTGCATCTACCAGCAATGAAGCTGAGACCAGTGGGTTGACATGCTAACAGATACATTCCACACAGTAACACAGGCTGGCACTTTCCTTGTGTATACAAATACACCAGCCAACATAAACATCCTGGCATGTTTTCAAGCAAACCTGTAAACAGCTCCAGGCAAAGTTGTAGTGCCAGCATCACCACACCATGACATGCATGCCGCTGCTGATTGACACAACAGGTGGAGTACTGTTCTGCTTGTGTTGATCATGTGACCACCAGAGCATGGAGGAAGCAGCACTTCAACTGGCCTGCATTTAAGTGGCTATCTGGCACCAGAGCAGCAGTTCCAGCCACAGCTCCAGTCCTGGAGGACTGTCACAAAAGCACCACTATGAGCAGCTGAGTAGTCACTATGGAAGCCAGGACTCTGTGTGATTCTAGGACATTATACACCAATTAGACTTAGAATCTGCTCTATCTCCAAGTAGTCGCCTTCAGAAATTTATGTCCTATAGGACTTTGACTCTCAGTTTGTTCATCATAACTGATGAACTTGGTAATCAGTCACTTTCTATTTTCCTTGTGGAACTTATTCAGCTACTTTTTATTTTGTACCATTCAGACTTGCATAGGCCTACATCCCTGGTTAACAGTCATATCAGTTTCATTGTATGTTCTGTGTTTTTAATAAAAGTGTTGGTTGTATGATATTGCCTGGGAATCTTCATTAGCAGTGTGGTCCCACTTGCTCACCACACCAATTATGATTACTCAATTTCAACTAGTTCTTACCACCCAACTTTCTTTTCCATTCATCCTAGCCTTTTCATGATTCCCCCTCTTATTTCATTTGCTGTCTGAAGTTTTAGAGTTCCCATTTCACTCTTTTTTTCTGTATAGTGTCTGCCATATAGACAATTGATCATGTGTTGTATCACTCATTCTACATATTAAATATTAAGATATGTTGTTATTTCAAACTGTGTGTGGACTAGTACAAATTTATAATTATGTAATAAATGCAGAACAAATATGTCACCACAGTATGTTATAGTAGGAGTACATGTACCAGATTTGTGTCCAATGCCTCTGCCTTACTTCCACTGAATTGTAAGCCATATTTTCATAAAACATTTATTTCAAATCCTATTTATAACATCAATGTTTGTTATAAATGTTTGAAAACAATGAGTAATGCCACTAGTAGACAAGAATTATCATTTTAAATTTGGGTTCTTATAATTGTTTTAAATACACTATATTCATTGAAATTAAGCCTCCCTGTAATGCAAAATGAAAAATGTGTCATAATTAAGTAATACATCAATGACACAAATTTTCCATGGACAAATAGTGATGAATAATCCAAATTGTAAATTGACAGAGGAAGTACAAGGGCAATTAATGAAAGACAGCATGAACAGAATCGTAGCTGCACTTTAGATGCAACAACATTGGAGGATATCTGTGGAGAGGTGAGAAAAACATGTGGTTCCTGAATAGGGGCAGCAGCCTTTCACTAGATGCAGGGGCAACAGTCTGGATGATTGACTGATGCCTTGTAACATTAACCAGTGTGGCCTTTCTATGCTGGTACTGTGAAGAGCTGAAGGCAGGAGGAAAATTTGAACATAACACATATTTTGGAAAGAATTTGGCCAGATTAAAGTTTGAGATGTAGGATGCAATGGGTGGTTCAGCTGAGGCAAATTGATGCAGAAGACGACAGAAGGGGCTTTCACGATCAGCCATGCACTTGATGATGGAGGGATGTCCAGCAGCAGGTAAATGATGGTTTTTCCAAGGTAGTTGAAGTCCGGAATGAGCTCCTAGCTAGCTGCAAGCATGGTCTGGTATACAAGAGTTACTTCCAAATATTTATGAATTTTTTAATAATTCAGTGTTTCATCATAGTGCAAATCAAATCCTAGCAGCATACTCAAGGCACTGAAGTGCATCTATTGAGACAATAATATTATAAATATGACAAAAACTACAGAAGTTAGGTAAGCACAGTAAATAAATATTCTTACAATACTCATCGAAAACTAGTAACTGCTGAACATTTCATGTCATCTTAATAAACAAGGTGTTGGATAATAGCTTTCGACTCTAATCATCCACAAAAGCCACACATTTGAATGTAATTTATTTATTGTGTTATTATGTTTTTATATATTTTTCATTACATAAATGTTTTAGATCATCATTTATTCCGCAGTAACAGAGCAAATGAAAGCAGTATAGCAATTCTCAGGTCTTGCAATATGTTATCATGTTGCATTTATCTAAATTATTAAATCTTTCTGATTTGTTTAACTAGAAGTTAAACTGACCTATATTAAAAACCAGAATGAGATTTTCACTCTGCAGCGGAGTGTGTGCTGATATGAAACTTGCTGGCAGATTAAAACTGTGTGCCAGACCGAGACTCGATTTCTGGACCTTTCCCTTTCACGGGCAGGTGCTCCACCAACTGAGCTATCCAAGCATGACTCACACCCTGTCCTCACAGCCTTACTTCTGACAGTATCTCGTCTCCTTCCTTCCAAACTTTACAGAAGCTCTCTTGCAAACCTTGCACTCCTGAAAGAAAGAATATTGCGGAGACATGGCTTAGCCACTGCCTGGGGGATATTTCCAGAATGAGATTTTCACTCTGCAGCGGAGTGTGCACTGATATAAAACTTCCTGGCAGATTAAAACTGGGGCATGAGTCGTGCTTGGGTAGCTCAGTTGGTAGAGCACTTGCCCGTGAAAGGCAAAGGTCCCGAGTTCAAGTCTCAGTCTGGGACACAGTTTTAATCTGCCAGGAAGTTTAATATCAGCACACACTTCGCTGAATAGTGAAAATCTCATTCTGGAAACATCCCCCAAGCTGTGGCTAAGCCGTGTCTCTGCAATATCCTTTCTTTCAAGAGTGCTAGTTCTGCAAGGTTCACAGGAGAGCTTCTGTAAAGTTTAGAAGGTAGGAGACAAGGTACTGGCTGAAGTAAAGCTGTGAGGATGGGGCGTGAGTCATGCTTGGGTAGCTCAGTTGGTAGAGCACTTGCCTGTGAAAGGCAAAGGTCCCGAGTTCGAGTCTTGGTCCGGCACACAGTTTTAATCTGCCAGGAAGTTAAACATTAAAAACATTTGTAACTTGAAAGTGGTAAATTATCCATATGATTTAATACCATCAATAGATTGAGTGTAAAAAGATGCTTCAGTTGAGCAGGCCAAATTTATATTTTTAAACATTTTAGTGTGTGTTCTTTATTATTTGTCATGTGTACACATGCACTAGATCCATATTTAATTATTTATGTCCAAACTTTTATATGTAGAATATTATGTTTGGTTTCCATAGAACTTAGAAAAAATGATATTTCATTTAAGCCATATTCCTAATTTTTAACATTACTATAATGAAAATAGTGGTCCATTTTCTATTTTTTAAGAAAATTGTGCATGTATGGAGGGGAAATGAAAGTTCTTGTTGGCATGAGTGGATAGGCACTTGATCATTTTGAGTGGCTCTTGGGAGCAAGGAATTTGTGATAAGCTGAGTTGGGAGACACTTTGTGTCAAATGGGCAGAGGATACAGAATTCAAATTTGGTTCAAGGAGTCTTCAGGTAACACATTACGGACCTAACAGTGCAGTAAATTGTTGGTTTCAGGGTGGAAAGTGACCACCCAAATACTTTCACATTCGTTCATGTTTATAAAATTTCTGAGTCCAGTGAGACTTAAACTCTGAGAGCTGACCGGAAATTTAATATTTTTAAGCATTATTAGATGATGTGCAAGATTGAATGATAATTTTATTTTGTTAGTATTTTAGAAATCATACTGAATAGAGTAGGGGACACCGGGGACAAAAGTAACAGGGCATGAAAGTAACATCCCTCCCCTACTTTCGTATGTAGCTCCGAAAATCACTGATTCAAACAATGTATTCCCTTCATGTTTCCAAACTGCCTGCCAATTGATGGCCAGTATTGGAGAGTCTCTGTTGAGTGTGGCACAGTAAAACATTTTTTCAGTGTCTCACATAAATTTTCTCAATTTTCTTAGTTTCGTGATAACGGTGGCATTACGCTGTAAACTTAAGTCTACTGTAATAATTTAAGTATGTGAAACTTTCAATTGTATGCCTCCATTATCAACTTTTTCATTACTTGTATAGATTGTGTCTAAAATATCAATTAAACAGAAAATCATAGTTGGGGACAAAACAAACATACTGCCGGGGAGAAAGTACCAGTGTTTCTTTCATACCTGTTGCTGAAAAAGTGTTATTAGCTGCAGATCTCATGCTTTTTTTTTCATTAGCAAAAAAATTAAATTAGGTATGATACTGTTAGGGGTGGCAGTGTCTTGCTGAACAAACTTGTTATTACTGAGCAGGCTCATTATCTACCTAGTTATTTTGTTACAGGGAATTATGCCATGAACACAGGTCAGGACGACTACAAGACGACAAACTCCTACTACTGTTTATCAAACTGTGGCAGATGATGTTGCAAATTATAATATAAGTATTACAGTAACAGCAAAGAAACACAATGTATGCCATGTGACACTGCATCAGTACATTAAAAAGAAAGAGAAACTTATCAGTGATAGCAGCACACCAATGCCTCGTGTTGGATATAGAAGTGTAAAATGAGTGTTCTCTGATGAACAAGAAAAAATTATAACTGAATAATTGATTAAAGCATTGGGGATATTTTACGGACTTTACCCTAAGGATATCTGTAAATTAGCTCGCAAACTGGCAACGATAAACAATATACCAATTCCATCAACTTGGGTGGACAATCAAACTGCTGGTCCAGACTGGTTTTCAGCATTCATGAAGAGGAATCCCCAGTTGTCTACTCGGTCACCTCAACCCACAAGCCTTACTTGAGCAACGAGCTTTAATCCAACAAATGTGAATGCCTTTTTCAACAACCTGGCTAGCATTATGGAGATATATAAGTTAGATCCCATGGACATCTGGAATATGGACAAGACAGGTGTTACCACTGTTCAGAAACCAAACAGGATTGTTGCTAAATGGGGAATAAAGCAGGTAGGAGCTATCATGTTGGCTGAAAGAGGCACTCTTGTCACTGTTGCTATTGCCGCCAATGCTCAGGGAAACAGTACACCACCTCTCTTTTTATTCCCTCACTTGAGGTATCATGACCATTTTATTTGAGATGGTCCTATTGGTTGCATTAGAGCAGGAAATGTGAGTGGCACCATTTTGTAAACCAACTCCTGAGGATAAACGTTTACTGCTTCTTGACAATCACAAATCTCTTATATCCATCAGAAGCCAGAATTTTTGCAAAAGCAATGGGATTGTTATGCTGTCATTCCCACTGCACTGTACACACAGGATGCAGCCTCTAGACCGTTCAGTTTATGGTCCATTTAAAAAGTTGGTGAATGCTTTTGCTGACAACTGGATCCAGAATCATCTGGGAAAGACCATGCCAATTGATGACATCCCTTCAATTGCAAGGGAAGCACTTCCACTTGCTGTAACTCCTAGAAACATTGCAGCTGGGTTTCACTGCACAGGTATAGTACCAGTGAAATCAATTTTGCACTATCTTCTGTTACTGGTTGCCCAGCACAAGCTTCCAATTATGGAGAGCAAACTATGTCCTTGGCAGAATCATTAGCAATTTCTAGTGACCCATCTGAAGCTGGGAGGACATCTAACCCTGATCCAGTAGCAATATGTGAGAAAACACTTTCAAATGCCACAGCCTGTGATGCAGGACCTAGTGGGTTACAATCATCTTCTTCAGTTTGCACAGCCTTTTCACCTGAAGGTGTTCATCCATTACCAAAAAGCATGTCCAAGGCAAGAAACAAGAAAAGAAAAAAAAAGGAGAAAGTCTGCAATTTTTACCACACTCCAGAGAAACTGGCTATAGAAGAAGAGCTAAAGGCCTGTCCTTAGACAAAAAAAGCAGAAAAGAAGCTAAATTTACAAAGCAGCCAGCCAAGAGTGTGAAAACACAAAAAACCTGAAGAATCATATTCGGAAGACAATGATAGCTACTGCCTTGTATGTGTCGAGCCTTTCCACCACAGTCGTCCCAAAGAGAAGTGGATTCAATGTTAGGAATGTAAAGGTTGGTCTTATGTTGCTTGTACCAAAGGGGGGGGGGGGGGGGGATACAATTTGTGACTGCATCACAAAGGTTTGTTTGGGTTCACATATAATGGAAATGTCAAGTCACTTGCTCTCAAGATGCTTAAAAGTTTTGTGACCACTGCAGAGTACTGAAGATCTAGATGGCTTAATCAAGAATCCAGTTTGACTGCCCACAACTGGTATCTACAGCATTAAGTGTGAGTGTAAGCTGCAGTACGTAGTGCAGACAATATCATACACTACATTGCTAAACCATCAACTTCAAGACTAGACACAGGGACTCATGTGTGCCCCCCCACCACCTAAGCCATTTCAACACTTCCCCAAAAGATCATGGAAGGTTAAATCTAGCCGGCAACCAGAGACCTTTATATTAGCATTAAAAGATTGTTTTAGGAAAAGCAGAGGTGCAAACATAGAAATACAAAACATTGTAGCTGGTAAACCAGAAGCACTGGGCTAACAAAGCAATATTTGCAGTTTACTTTGGATTTTTTCCTAAGCTTTCAACTGAATATGTCATAGAAACCTATTACAAATTATAGCATAAGAGATTAAGTTGCCAACATAAACTGTAAGTGGAAAATAGACAGCACTGTGTGTGGATAAAGTATAATATTGGTAATGCAGCCACAAAAATGTGCTCTAATTTTACATTGGTGAAGTACAGATTTTGACAGGCATCAGTGATGGGGCCTTACCTATTCATATTACATTCAAAAGATTTTCCTTCAGCTGTTAGTGACAACGTGATCAAGCATGCAGATGATGCTTTGCACATAGCAAGCACTGATTGAAGTGAAGAGCTGGAAGAGAGAGTTTCTCATTAACTCATACACATACATACGTCGTTGTGTGTAATCTACACTACCTGCCAAAAAAATGAAGCACCCAGAAGATACTGTTGCACGTCAATGTAACTTTATATGTGTGCACACCATCGGCGGGTATGTAAATGATTAGATTTGCAATTCTCTGTGACAAGTAGAACAGCCACCAGAGGGCATTAGTGTTTTCGTGTTTAATATCGTTACCAGGCCAAGCATGGTACAAAACGCATTTGAAAACTGTCAAATGCTGAGTGTCATTGTGAAGATGCCCTATACTCATGTGAGCAAATGTTATCAGCATCTGACAGAGTTTGAAACAGGTGAGTAGGGAGGCAACCTGGGGAGAGGTCCTCTTCTTCCTACAATATGGATACGCCCAGTGATGTTACTCTTGGTGTAATGATGTGGGCAGTCATCAGGCATGACTTCAGGTCATGACTGGTAATGGCTGATTGAACTGTGATGGCACAATGGTATGTTGGCAGCTGACAGCCCTGACCCAGACAACATTAGCTGGAATATTGAGCTCATAAACATAAGTGATTAATTTTGTAATAGCTATTAATTAAGTTAATATTATGTCATGAACAATTAATTAGTGCCTATCCTAACTTACCTATTGAAGATTTCACTTTTCTGAAAATATGTTTTGAGAAACCAAAACATTTTATAAGTGTCGGGTTTCATGTTTCCCAGACATATACAAACTTAAGACATCTGTGTAAGTATTAAGTGCACAACTGAAGTTGTATTCATTTCACATGAATAAAGTAGAGCCTTATCTATTTGGGGAATTAAAGATTTATACTACATCTTCTATGTGTTTTTCAAGTGCAAAATATCCAAATAACACTCAAGCGATTTTTGGACTAAGTTTTTGAGTGTACAGGTTTAGCATTTAAAAGTAATTTTAAGTGCATTACATTTCTATATTAAGAGTATATACATATGATAGTATTCTACATAACTTTAGTGTCTCCTAGGATCTGTAGATAATAGAATATTATCATTATTTTCAGCTATATTTTGTAATAAATTTGTAAACAACCATGAGTGCAAAGTGTTTGAGCTGCCAGAGGGAATTTAGTTCTATGGAGCTGTTGCAACAGATGGTTGCAGTGGGGGGATGTAGTATCATGGGAATTGGGGAAGTAAATGAGACTCTTCCACGGTATTGCAAAATGTGTTCAAGGACAGGAAAATAGCTGAGCAGGAATAGAAGATTAGTGCCCTTAAGGATGAACTGGATAGTGCTAGGGAAGAACTGATGAAATTAAGGGGAGAGAAGGGTGAAGACAAGTGGGAAGTGGTAGCAGGGAACAGTATCTGATAGTTTCATCATTAGCACGAAAAGTAGATTTGCCTTGCTACCTCACTTAAGTAAGGAAGAGGCTCAAGTAGACATAGGTGTAGTGAATACCCAACAGACTTTCATTAAGCTGTTTTTAAAAAAGTAGAAAGTAGGAGGAAAGTTCTGTTGCTAGGAAGTAGCCATGGAAGAAGTGTGGGCCAAATTTTGCAGAAAATATAAGGTGACATGTACCAGGTCACAAACTTTTCAAGACCAGTGCATATCTCAGCCAAGAAGTAGAGGATGTAGGATCCTTGTGCATGGGCTTTACAAGGCAGGATCATATTGGGATAATGGAGCATGAAACAGTATTGATAGGGATCAGGGCTACAATATTGAGAGTCATCTGATAAAAATAATTTCTCCAATGTACCATACAAATGTTGGGCTGGTGCCTGCTTTTGTGATGATCGGTTCCAGTTGAACAGCTCAGTGGGGAGGGTCAATATGGAGTTGGATCGGCTGCTTCGGGTGGCTACTGGATCAGATACAGGTTTGGTTTCTGTCACTGCTATTGGAAGGTGGGATTTCACTAGGCATACTCTGCATTTCAATAGGAAAAGGAAGGGTAAATTAGCTGGGTTGATAGCAAAATCCTTAAGGGGCACTGAAAGTCCTGGGAGTACCTCTTTTTTAGGCTAAGATCAGTGTCCAGTGATATAACATTGAAAGGAATCACTCATAATGAGATTATCAGACAGGCAGGTACTAAAGATGTTACAATATCACAAAATTTTTATAAAAGTACAGAGAAAAATAATGTTAGTATATTGCATCAGAATATCAAGGGATTAAAAAACAAGGTATATGAACTTCTTGTTTGTTTGGAAGATTTGGAAACAGAGAATGCAATAGATGTACTATGCCTGTCTGAACATCATATGGCCACAGATATGAAAAAGATTAATGTAAGTGGATATAAGCTTTCAGCACATGAAACCAGAGACAATATGGAAAAAAGAGTGTTATTATAGTGTGAAAAATATAGACAAAAAAATTTTGTGGAGAGAAACATACAGAAGTATGTGCCTGCGGGCTTAAACCAAATATTGCTAATTTTATAATTGTAACTGCATATAGGTCCCCACTGGGAAATTTTGAACTATTTCTGAAAAACTTGGATTCCTTGTTGTGCTATCTGTCAGCCAGAGCGAAGCAAATCATTATTTGTGGAGATTTCAATGTAGGTTTTCTGAAAGAGTCTGATAGAAAGAATGATCTTGAGGTATTACTCACGTCTTTCAATCTGACATCAGTTATTGGTTTTCCTATTCAGGTATTCTGAGAAAGAAACAGACTGATAGATAATATTTTCATAGACCAAGATAAATTTAATCAAATAAACATGTATACTGTTAAGAATGGTCTTCCTGATCATGATGCACAGCTAGTTACAGTATTTTATATAACATAGCTCCACACAGTAATGCAAAACAGCCCTCCAAAATGATGCATTCAATTAACAATTTAATGATTGCAAATTTTAGCCAAAACATGCAGCAGTTAGACTGGGATGAGGTGTACCAGAAAGTTGGTGCTGATTTTAAATATAACTTTTTTCATCATACATTTGTGAGTATTTTAGAAAACAGTTTCCCCAAGAAAAGAGTAAAATATAACTGTAAGAAACCATGGCTTACTAAAGGGATAAAAATACCTGGAAACTGGAAAAAGAAAATGTATATAACAGCAAGAAACATTCAAATATTATAAAAAGGACTGTACTGCATTGAAGAAAGTTATTAAAAGTCCAGATGTATGTGTATTATGTCTGAGATTAGCAACTCTGATAATAAAATTAAAACAATTTGGAATATTGCTGAATGTGAAAAAGGGCAACCAATAGCACAGGAAGACTGTATTGCCATGAAACTGGATGAACAGTTTATATACAAAAAGTCAGAGGTTAAAAATATTTTTAATAATCATTTTTTAAATGTGGAGAAAATAGGATCCAGATGATCATTATAAAAGGCAACCCTATATATGGAAGAACAATAGCTATGCAATTTCATAAAACTGAAATTCTTCTGAAGTTAGGAAAATAATAAACTCAAAAGCGAAAGCTCACATAGAACTGGTGGCATCTCCTAGGAAGTTCTAAAAGCTTGTTCCCAAGATAAGAAGGATTCTCAGTCATGTACATAATAGCTCACTGAAACATGGCATTTTTCCTGACAGACTGAGTATGATATTTTTAAACCATTGTGTAAAAAGGGGAATAGATCTGATGCCAGCAACTACCACCCTATCTAAGTTGTGACAATTTTGCACAAAATTCTTGAAAAAGTAATGTACTGTATTCCAGAGTAGAGTCACATATTTTTAAAAATAAAGTACTAAAAAATGCCAGTTTGGTTTCCAGAAAGGCTTTTCAACACAAAATGCTATATAATCTTTCATTGATCAAATATTAAATTCCCTGAATAAGCGGACATCCCCAGTTGGGATTTTCTGTGATCCCTCAAAGGCTTTTGATTGTGTAAATCGTGGAATTCTTCTAATAAGCTTAAGTATTGCAGTATGAGTGGGACAGTGGAAAAATGGTTTGATTCATATTTAGCTGGAAACTTTTCCAGAACATTGATATAAGCAGTTCACATATTGTACAAATAGGGAGGTTTCAAGAATGGGGTTCCACAAGATTCAATCTTGGGTCTCTTATTGTTCTTAATACATATTAATGACTTTCCATTCTATATTCATGAAGATGCAAAGCTATGTCTTCTTTCTGATCAGGATATCAAGGATCAGTTACAACTGTTGTGGGCCACCTTGGCTCAGCTGAGGAGACAATGGCTTCATGACACCCTTCCCAACAGAATCAACCATGCGCGCAGGTCAGAGGGGGTGCAACTTCATACTGATATGTGGCATCAAACTGCCAAGTCCTTTTCAAATTTAACCCAAGTGAAACATCATCATATACCCTATCTTCCCCGTCTGGGTGCTTCACTTTTTTGTCAGCAGTGTGTTTGTTAATGTTACGATAAGACAGCACATTTGTATCTGATATAGTATGTTTGTCTGCAGTTCAAAAATAATATTAATAATAATGACACGATGGACGTAATGAAAATTGAGTCTCCAGCACTATGGCCTGCAGAACATTGTATTAATTCTGCAATGTATGTACATAAATAAAACTAAATCTAACTTGTACATGGATTTGAAACTCCAAGAATTATAGGCTCATACCATACAGTATCTTGACGTACGACCATTACCAAATTTAAGTTATGAGATAGAAAGTACAGAGATGTGTTGGAAGGGGCATGTCCAATGACTGGTGCTCCAAAATTAAATTCACTATCTCTGAGACAGAAAAAATTAAATAGAGTGGTAGCAGTAACAGAAATAAAGTTTCAGTCAAAGAACAGAGTCTTAAAAACAGTCCATAGACTAAAGGAAACAACAGAAAGACAAAATTTGCTCTAAAAGTCATCAAACTTGAAAGCCCCCCCACTATTTACTATAACAGAAGGAGAAATACCTTTCAACACTGTGTTACAGTACATACAATCTGTAGGGTGAACCCATTTGTACTGAGCTGGTACACATGTCTCTGTCATCACTGATACTTCATATTTATTTGGAAAAATCACTCTAATAACTTCACCATTATAACATTTTCCTTTGTATGTCACAGCAACCCACTTCCAAAGTACAATAATTGGAACAACTTGCACAGAATTATTAATGTTATGCTGTTTTTAATCTCAGGAATATTAGACCCTAAATTATTTGACTCAACTGAAGAGTAAATTTTATGTATTCTTAGTCTCTTTTTCGATTTCATCTCTTTCTGTATACTGCACTTAATAATTTAAGATACACTCATTTTTCCAATCAGTAAATGAGCTGTATCATAGACTGGGAGAATAGTTTATTTAAGAAACAAGACGCTTATGAACATGTGGAAAAAAATTGTTGTTTTTGGTGCTGTGTATTAAAGGAAATATCATTGAATAACGCGCCTTATTTAATGCAAAACTTGCTTTTAGTGTTTATGGCCTATATGTGTGCAAATGACCGTACGGTGGTATGTTTTTTATGCTGGAAACTAATGCATATATGTGTAAAAATAGTACACTTTAAATGCTGAAAATTTCGTGCTTTGCGCTTTATCAGTATTTTTTCAAAATGTATCAGTTACAGTGTGTCTGCTATATTAAAAGGGGCAAATTAAACTGTAACGAAGTACTGTTTATGTATCGAAGTAGTTGGACGGCTGACTGGTAGATGTCACTTCTCTGCAGCGAGCGCTGGGCACAGAACAACGGTGTTTGAGAGAGTCGGGGGAAACATCATGGCTGCTAGAAGACTCTCTTGTAAAACTAAAACTGTCGTGGAAATAAAGAAATAAAATCATTTCGCTTTTCACACAATGATCGAAAAATAAACGCAAAGTACGTTATGTGTTGCCTTCGGACTCTCGTTTTCATAAACCGAAAATAAGTGTTCAAGGTTTTTCGTCTTAAAAAAGTTCAAAAACGTTGTTTGGTTTAGACATGATTCACAATAAAAAGAATGACATAGCAGCGTCGGAGAGTTTGAGACCACCACTTACTCTATTAACAGTGCACTACAATGCAAAGTGCTATCGAGATTGTATTACGATAATGTTATTGTACACATACAATTTTTAAGTCTGTATTGTGTATTGACTTGTTTTGCATCAACATAATATGTTACAAGATGACCAAAATAAAACAAATAAGTAAATTTGGTGGTCGAACATCCAGTAGAGATGTCCTTCATGACGCTCATTCGTTGGAGGGTCGTTTCGTTGATGGTTTTGAAGAAACAACCTGAAGTCTTTTTTGGTCAAGTTATGACACGATATCGGAACTTGATGTATAATAATATTTTTTTTTTATGAAGGAATTACTGGCGCTTGATTCACAAGCTAGAATATGTAAGCGCTGTGTTCGATCCTCGCTGGATACTAATTCTTTTCTGACCGTTCACGTGGCTATGAATACCGACAATGCTTCGCGCATATACAAACGTAAAGGCTATGCCATGGATCTGTTTCCACGTTATACCGTAACTGGCAGCGTACGACGGCACTTTGTTCAGGAACGCATATCATGCTACGGACATCTCAAAAAAGCATCACGCATGCTCATGTTAAAAACATCCTATGAGATTAAGTTGATTTTACTTTCCTATAATACAAGACTGAATACTAATAACTTGAAAGCATTCAAACAGAAACTAGAATAGTTTGTCAATGACAGTGCGTTTTACGCAGACTGGTTGCAATTTTATAATAATGAATTAGTTTTCAGCTATAGTCGCCGTGACCAGAAGATGGTTACTTATTCATTACGGTAATTGTAGATAAACGCGTTATGCCGTAAATAAGTTCACATAGCTGTCGTGTAACACCTCTGACGTAGAATTTTCGGCCAACAACAAAGCAGTGTATTATAATATACACTTATAAAGATTACAGCTTTAAAGCGACAGGTGAAACTATAATATTGGAAGTTACAATATCCCTGATACTAGCAGCTGTTGTGGACCATAATTACCTGCATTCTTACGTATTGTCAGTGAGTGTTTCTCAGTAATGTAAGGCATGATATTTGTTATTCTTTATTAACTCCACAGCCCTTATGATTCAACTTTTTAATGGGATTTACAGTAGATGATGGTTATACGCACGTATGTGTGCTAATTAGAGCGGGGACGCGCTATGACACTGCTCGCTACCGGCAACAATTCATATTTTTGCTGTGCTTTCTCGAGCAACTGTTAACGAGCGCCGACGCGCTTATACTGAAATGTTGTGCGCAAGATTAAGTTTCGAGACGAGCAGACGAGTGCGGACAGAAGCCATATTGTCAAGTACTGCGTCCCAGTTTCTTTCCACTCTGTTGTTGGCTCAGAGTAACGCACAGCTGCGGTCGTATTTTGTGCTTCCGTATTTCAGTCAAGGGCCGATTTCTTTGCGTGCAAATATATTCCAGAGTGCGTTTTCGCGAATTAGTCCACTGAACTAAAGGGCGTGGCCATTACCATACCGCGTCAAACAATGAGGCAAACTTTTCCTCCAGTATGCGGCTAATATACTACATGTTTTCACTGGCAAAATCTCTGCAAAATAACATAACAGTAAACAGGTAATATCCGTACAAAACAGATGGCATTTTTGGGAAGACTCGACGAGTGAACAACTGCTTTCAAAATTTTTATCCAGCAATCAATCACTCGCAATTGCGCACAATGAATTTTCTTCGCTGTGCCTGCTTCACAATTTATTACTTCTAAATTGCGACTGGAATAATGGTTTTCCGTCGTTAAGGGACTCGCGCCTTCAAGTATAATGCCGACAATGCTTCTGGGGAGATATGACGAAAGAAACAAAGCTGATAAATTACAGCTGCTAACTTAGAGAATTATTTTTATTTACCTTAGCCATACTTTGCTGAGTGTGAGTCCACAATATATTCTACAAAGTATGCCGCACTCCAACAGAAGAAGAATCCACCTACACAGCGATACCAACAGCAACCAGTCTATGACACTGACTGATTGTAGGTTCAAAATGCTGCCAACCCCAAAGATACGACAACTGAGGACCAAAATACCAAAGTAGCTGTTTGAGCATGCAAATTAAATCTTGATATGCGTTTATGGCGTGTGAATGGGAGCTGTACAAAACTAAATTAAAAGCTCATCTAAATACAATAATAACTTTACTGGAATAAAACGAACGAAAATATAAAAGGGACATTTGGCAACAGAACTGTTTGAACAGACACTTGTGGGATAATTCTAAATCTAAAGTCTAGGTTGTTTGCACTGGTTCTAAATACTAAGCTGTGCTTGCACATGTGCACATTCTACTGAACAAGCCAATTTTTTAAAAAAGGATTTAAAATCATAGATTCACTGTTGAAAATTTTAGAGATTATGCAATATATATATAACTGCCAATAACAATCAAATAATTTTATTTAAATTTTAATAAAAGCATATATTTAGACAGAAATGTATAAAAATATTTATACCTAGCCACAAATTGTTTAGCATATGATTATCTACATTTTTACATGTAATTACTTTGAAAATAAAACAAGATAACATCAAATACGCAGAAATCACAAAAAACAGTTTTTTCTTACTCCCAGCTATGCAGACATTTTTTTATATCTTTTAAATTTACTTGATACGAAAGTTTATGCTCAGTTGCCAAAATGGCCAAACCACATCATAAAAATTTCTTAATTAATTCTAATTTAGGGAAACTCCCCTGTCACTTGCTATAGTTATTGGTATTATTAGCAATATTCCTAAAGAAACAGTAAGATTTGGGAGAATGTTTAACTTTCCAATTAAGTTCAGAAGATTATTTAGGCTTTCTTTTTTTCCCAAAAGTGCAGGTCCTGCTGAAAATGCCTCTGCTAATTCTACTCCACTTATGTCAATGGAATCACAACCAGTTAAAATATATTCTAAATTATTGTAGTGTTTTAGTAGCATATCTTTGGATATGGCACATAAATCATGTATGTTGTATAGGAACTAAAAATAGTTACAGTGATTGCTAAAGTGTTCAAATCTGGTGTCTGCTGTATTTAGTGCTTGATCAATAGTACTCATAAAATAAAAACGAAATATATTTTTTATTGTGCTTTTGGATCTTTATTGAGCTCATCTCGTGTTTCATACAAGAAGAGTAGCAAGGCAACAGGGGCACTAGAACAACTTGTTAATGCCGGTTGTCTATATTCAGGGACAGGTATACATTCAGGGGCAAACTAATTGCTCTCTTTTGATTGACAAGTACTTAACCTACTGTTCCGCTAAGAGGATTATGATCCCTTGGGAATAGTCCATCCTTAACCTACT
Organism: Schistocerca piceifrons; assembly: GCF_021461385.2. NCBI lineage: Eukaryota > Metazoa > Arthropoda > Insecta > Orthoptera > Acrididae > Schistocerca > Schistocerca piceifrons. The sequence continues at coordinate 769,968,725 of NC_060149.1, forward strand.
ATTCAGTTAAGTGGTTTTCCATATCACCCAGCCAGCCGCGGTGGTCTCGTGGTTCTAGGCGCTCAGTCTGGAACTGCACGACTGCTACGGTCGCAGGTTTGAATCCTGCCTTGGGTATGGATGTGTGTGATGTCCTTAGGTTAGTTAGGTTTAAGTACACTCCTGGAAATTGAAATAAGAACACCGTGAATTCATTGTCCCAGGAAGGGGAAACTTTATTGACACATTCCTGGGGTCAGATACATCACATGATCACACTGACAGAACCACAGGCACATGGACACAGGCAACAGAGCATGCACAATGTCGGCACTAGTACAGTGTATATCCACCTTTCGCAGCAATGCAGGCTGCTATTCTCCCATGGAGACGATCGTAGAGATGCTGGATGTAGTCCTGTGGATCGGCTTGCCATGCCATTTCCACCTGGCGCCTCAGTTGGACCAGCGTTCGTGCTGGACGTGCAGACCGCGTGAGACGACGCTTCATCCAGTCCCAAACATGCTCAATGGGGGACAGATCCGGAGATCTTGCTGGCCAGGGTAGTTGACTTACACCTTCTAGAGCACGTTGGGTGGCACGGGATACATGCGGACGTGCATTGTCCTGTTGGAACAGCAAGTTCCCTTGCCGGTCTAGGAATGGTAGAACGATGGGTTCGATGACGGTTTGGATGTACCGTGCACTATTCAGTGTCCCCTCGACGATCACCAGTGGTGTACGGCAAGTACGGCCAGTGTAGGAGATCGCTCCCCACACCATGATGCCGGGTGTTGGCCCTGTGTGCCTCGGTCGTATGCAGTCCTGATTGTGGCGCTCACCTGCACGGCGCCAAACACGCATACGACCATCATTGGCACCAAGGCAGAAGCGACTCTCATCGCTGAAGACGACACGTCTCCATTCGTCCCTCCATTCACGCCTGTCGCGACACCACTGGAGGCGGGCTGCACGATGTTGGGGCGTGAGCGGAAGACGGCCTAACGGTGTGCGGGACCATAGCCCAGCTTCATGGAGACGGTTGCGAATGATCCTCGCCGATACCCCAGGAGCAACAGTGTCCCTAATTTGCTGGGAAGTGGCGGTGCGGTCCCCTACGGCACTGCGTAGGATCCTACGGTCTTGGCGTGCATCCGTGCGTCGCTGCGGTCCAGTCCCAGGTCGACGGGCACGTGCACCTTCCGCCGACCACTGGCGACAACATCGATGTACTATGGAGACCTCACGCCCCACGTGTTGAGCAATTCGGCGGTACGTCCACCCAGCCTCCCGCATGCACACTATACGCCCTCACTCAAAGTCCGTCAACTGCACATACGGTTCACGTCCACGCTGTCGCGACATGCTACCAGTGTTAAAGACTGCGATGGAGCTCCGTATGCCACGGCAAACTGGCTGACACTGACGGCGGCGGTGCACAAATGCTGCGCAGCTAGCACCATTCGACGGCCAACACCGCGGTTCCTGGTGTGTCCGCTGTGCCGTGCGTGTGATCATTGCTTGTACAGCCCTCTCGCAGTGTCCGGAGCAAGTATGGTGGGTCTGACACACCGGTGTCAATGTGTTCATTTTTCCATTTCCAGGAGTGTAGTTCTAATTTCTAGGGGACTGATGACCACAGATGTTAAGTCCCATAGTGCTCAGAGCCATTTGAACCATATCACCCCTCCCCCTCCTCCTTCCCCTTCTCCTCCTCCTCCCCCTATCCCTTTAGGAACACCCCCTTGATACCAAATTAATTGACTAAATAATTAAATTGATTGGAAAAAATAGGTGGGGAATAGCTGTGTTGTGCCACATTTGTATTCACGAGCTGCTTCATGTTATTCGAATACTCTCCTGCCTACCACTGTATCAATTTGATTGAATAATTAATGAAATTACTAAACCTCTGTTTACCTTGCCCCCTCCCCCTTCTGCAAATGCTGGTTGATCGATCACAGTGTATGGAATATTGTTTAAACAATTTAGACAATGTGTGGAATATTGTCTATTTAAAAAATTTACAGAATACAGTGTATTGTGGTGTATGGAATAATAATTTAAAGAATTTACCAGGAAATGATTCCAGTGTGTAGAATATTTAAACAATTGTGGCCTTTTCTTCTAGATGGGAACAACAGTGTGACAGCAAGAGGGAAACAGGAATAAATTGGCAACGGAGCACTGGAAACTACTTCGAGGAAATATAAAAATCTTGTGGTTATACCATGTAAAGTGGAACTAGCTGACGTTTCTGATGGAAGAGCTGTCTGGAACATTGCAGCAGCTACATGTAGACGACTGTTACCTTTCGGGTTTGGACATAACACAAGACTTTGCCAGAATTTTTAACGAAATGGTGATGTGTGACTACTTAATATCAACCCACGACTTTTGTATGAAAGGAGATCGCCAGGTAGACAGCAGTGTGATTATGAACAATATAAGACAGTTGGAATAGACTGTCTGACGTGGTTAAGTTCCAACTGTAAAGATATATAACAATTTTATATGTCAGATAACTAGTCCGGGAGTGAACAAAGATATTGGAACTATATTATTGATTATATAAAGGATCTAGACATACCACTACGAGACTTTTAAGTCTTCCTTGACTAAGCGGCCTGGTATGACCAGGTTGGAGGCTACAATATACAACTAAAAAATGGATCGTTTTTGCGATCGTGTGCAAAAGTGTTTAAGTGTATTAGACATTAAAAAACAGTATTTACAATGTGCACCAGTTTACTCTGTGCAGCTTGCTTCCATGTGGCGTCAATTAATGGGTAACGTAAATACCAGCTGTTGTGTTGTGTTTAACAACGTTCTGCGGTTTGTCTACTGGGGTAATAAGGACACATGAAAACTGACTGGTGTGCAAGTAAGTCTGCCGGACTCTGAAGACCAAGAAAAACTTATGAGTTATACGCTGTATGCATCCAGTTTTAGTTATCTACCTTTAACCTATGTGGCGATTCTTAATTCTGACTCCAACAAAGACAATATAACTATTACACAGAAGTGTTATGTTACAGCAAGAGAATCTTATTTTTCTCAGCCTAGAACATTGTTCTCCACAATACTGACTGATATAGATATCGCCAAATTGGTCTGGTTCCTACAAATAATGTTATACCACAAGCCTTAAGAAAAAGAACTAATGTATCAAACAGACCTAAACCATTTCCCATTAAAGAAATTACTCCTTTAAGTGCAGTTACTATATTAAGTGCATGGAAAAGAAGGCTGGAAATGAAGAACCTTGAAATAAAGAAAAGAAAACTGTAGTATATGGAGAAGACAACTTCCCTAAAGGAAGAATATAAGCTGGAACTGGGAAAGGAAGGAGCTCTTCTGGATGTGCAGGCCAGGTTTACATATGGATTTAAACACAATGCATGGAGAAATCTGACTAGAAAGGGAGAATACAAACTATTGACATTTACAGTAAACAACAGTGGAAATTGGTCACGTGTTGGAGTACTGGCCGAAATCAATAGAATCGAGAATGTTTACTATATTAAAGGATACATGAAAAATGTGTTTATTAAGCTCTATTCCCATTTCGATCGACTTAAAAAGGATGTTTATAATCTATCTAAGTGTGGCGAGCTGGATGTTGTCCCCCTAGCAACAAAATAGCTATGTATCAAGGTTAAAACTGGCAATGGACAGTAGTTTGTAAAAGTTGGAAGCTTAAAATTCAGTACAGAAATCCTGCAAGAATGTGGAGCAGAAGAGTTTCTGACATACACACAGGAAGCTGTGGAACACTTTAACTATAGCAGCATGGGGAGATAAGAAGAAACATTAAAATCCCAAAATGCTCTCGCCTAGAGGAACTGCAGGAGGGAACTGAGCTAATAGTTAAAGTCATAAAACAAGTATTTTACAGGAAGAAAATTATATATATTAGAATTCGATAATATACCTTCTCTGTATATGTCAAATTGCTGTTTTGAGAAAAAACAGATGATTCAGATGTGGATTTAATTTGTAAGTTAAAAATTAAATTGGACATTACTAAAACTACACCTCACAACAATAAGGAAACAGTTGTTCTCTGTGTGTAAATGTATGTGCAAAAGTTAATAAAGATTTTGTATGAGAATATTTACCTGTCTTTTTCGCTAACCTATCAAAAATCCTAAGACATTTTCTATGTACAGCGATCAATGTGCATGTATTTCAAATATGGGAAGTGGGTGGTTGGATGACCTGGAAAAATAGTTGAAACTAGGTAGTTGAAAGTGTAATGTCTCCTTTTTGTTACCTATATGAAATGCACTGCAGGGAAGTGTGCCAGGATGGCACGGGCAGTTTAGAGGCCCTGGTGGAACGAAATATCCCATGCTAGTTCATATGTCACCTGCAAAGCAAACTACAATTCTCTCTCTCTCTCTCTCTCTCTCTCTCTCTCTCTCTCTCTCTCTCTCTCTCTCTTTGCATGCAACGATCTTTTTTTTTTCTTTTTAAGTGTGTGTGTGTGTGTGTGTGTGTGTGTGTGTGTGTGTGTGTGTGTGTGTGTGTGTGTGTGTGTGTGTGTAAAATTCCTACCATGCCTGCCTTATATCCCCTACATCATGATCATGTGACTGGAAATTAATTATTTATTAACTTCAGCAGTATTTCTGGATTGATTCCCAGTCAGGCATTTCGCTTGAAAGGAAGGCATCTCTCGCGTGCACCTGATAATGACAGACTGGTTCATGCATACAGACCATTTGAGATGGCAGTGGACTCCGCCAGGAACCATGGGACTCGCATTCGGGAGGGCGACGGTTCAATCCCGCGTCCGGCCATCCTGATTTAGGTTTTCCATGATTTCCCTAAATCACTCCAGGCAAATGCCGGGATGGTTCCTTTCAAAGGGCACGGCTGACTTCCTTCCCCGTCCTTCCCTAATCCGATGAGACCGATGACCTCGCTGGCTGGTCTCCTTCCCCAAACCAACCAACCAACCAACCAACCAACCAGGAACCATGTTTTTGTTTGGGGAGGGCTAAGGTCACTGCTAGTTGTAGCAGCTGGCATGGACATTGGTGGTTCCAAGTCCCCGACGCATAAGCCCGAGTGTGCCGCTACACGGGCTTACACGGTGAAGCAGACAACAGCTGTCATGGGCCAGGGGGTGCGCAACCAGGGCAACCTGTGCAGGTGGCAAGATGCGAGAAAGTTTTCATTCGTGTTTAAGGGATCTATGATGGCGTAATTACTTGTTTCCTTACGTGATCAGAATGAAAAAAGTGCCGCAATTGTTTAAATATTCCACACACTGGAATCATTTGTTGACAAATTCTTTAAATTTTTATTCCATACACCCCCATACATTGTATCCTGTAATTGTTTAAATAAACAAATTTGCACACATTGTCTAAATTGTTTAAACAATATTCCATACACTGTGATCGATCAATCAGTATTTCCAGAAGGGGGAAGGGGCAAGGAAAACACAGGGATAATAATTTAACTAATTAGCCAATCAAATTGATACAGTGGTAGGCAGTTTGGTTTACTGATAGAGATCACTTGTGACAGCAGCCGACAGCTGAAAGTGGTGCAGCGAGCCCACTGGCATTTCCAAAATGCCCCCAGTGCACCCTGAGTTTAGGCAACCTGCGTGCATGATCAGATGCAAGTAAGTTTTTAAGATATGTTTAACCAGTCTGTGGACAGTGTAAATATGTGTTTCCTTACGTGATCATAATGGAAAATATTCCATACATAACGATGTAACACATAAATTGTTTAAATAAACAATATATCACACGAAATGAAACTTCCTGGCAGATTAAAACTGTGTGCCCGACCGAGACTCGAACTCGGGACCTTTGCCTTTCGCGGGCAAGTGCTCTACCAACTGAGCTACCGAAGCACGACTCACGCCCGGTACTCACAGCTTTATTTCTGCCAGTACCTCGTCTCCTACCTTCCAAACTTTACAGAAGCTCTCCTGCGAACCTTGCAGAACTAGCACTCCTGAAAGAAAGGATATTGCGTGAGTCGTGCTTCGGTAGCTCAGTTGGTAGAGCACTTGCCCGCGAAAGGCAAAGGTCCCGAGTTCGAGTCTCGGTCGGGCACACAGTTTTAATCTGCCAGGAAGTTTCATATCAGCACACACTCCGCTGCAGAGTGAAAATCTCATTCTGGAAACATCCCCCAGGCTGTGGCTAAGCCATGTCTCCGCAATATCCTTTCTTTCAGGAGTGCTAGTTCTGCAAGGTTTGCAGGAGAGCTTCTGTAAAGTTTGGAAGGTAGGAGACGAGGTACTGGCAGAAGTAAAGCTGTGAGTACCGGGCGTGAGTCGTGCTTCGGTAGCTCAGTTGGTAGAGCACTTGCCCGCGAAAGGCAAAGGTCCCGAGTTCGAGTCTCGGTTGGGCACACAGTTTTAATCTGCCAGGAAGTTTCATATCAGCGCACACTCCGCTGCAGAGTGAAAATCTCATTCTGGAATATATCACACATTTTCTAAAGTGTTTAAACAACATTCCATACACTGCAATCAATATCCCATCAAGTTCTTTAAATAAATAAACTATATTCTATACACAGTCTTGTATTCCACAAACTGTTTAAATAAACATCATTCCACACTTGTCTAAGTTGTTTCAACAATATTCCATGCAATGCAATCGGTTTTCCTCCAAATGGTCAGTCAACTCATTCTTCTGCCAATTTCCTGGTGAGGAAGGGGGGGGAGGGGTGGGGGTTTCCCAGATGAGATCAGTTAATTGATTCATCGATTTAATTAATTAGTCAATCAAACTGATATCAAAACTGTGCTTGTAATTCCCAGAAGGATTGGGGAGGGGAAAGTGGGTGGGTGGATGCAAAAGGACAGATTATCCACAGGGGCCATAATCCTGTTAGCAGAACAATGGGTTAAGGACCTGCCAATCAAAAGAAAACAATAGGTTTACCTCTGAATGTATACTTATCCCTGAAGTAGGCAACCCACACTAACAAACTGCGCTGATGCCCACATTGTCCCATTACTGAGGTGTTCATTTTTATTCTTGAAATGTTGTATCATACTATTGTTGCCCAGTAATTAACCTCCCATCGATTTTGGTAGCAAGTTGTTTTGAATCAATGACAGTTTTGTTGAAGAATGAATTCAACAGAAGATTGTTTGCATCAACCTGTTTATTGGATTAATAGCATTTAGTATTTTATGCCAAATAAGTAATTAATACAAAAATTAAATGTTTATACAATAATTTAATAAACCCAAGCTATCACCTGTTGTTAAATTATCAATTTCTTGGTTTTCATGAACTCTTAGCAAGGCATCGTATACATCTCCCAACTGAAATTTCAGTGGATTTAAGGCCTCTGTCCTGCTCTTCCATCTAGTATCACTCAGTGTTTCAAAGCTGAATTGTGAACATGTTCTAAAAGTATTAGCCATAAAAAGTTAGATGCCAAAAAAATAAACAGAATACCTGCAAAGTCTACTGTTTAATTCTAGGTCGTATTCTTCCTTATCGCCCCTCATATTGGACCTGTTGTCATATCCCCGCCCTCTGATATCTTGCAAATTTAAACCCAAGTCACCAAGGTCTCCAATTATAATATCAGACATTTCCTTTCCTGTGGATCTTTTGACTGGTAAAACGCCTAAAAGGGTTTTATTGTTTTTAATTTCAATGTCATTGTCAATGTTATCAATTGAAACATGTCTGATTATAAGAGTCATCTTCTATATTTTACTAATGTCAGAATCACAGTCTACAATCATGGAGAAATATTTGAATTGTTTTATTTGTCAATATATGAGACTTTACACTTTGATGCTGTGGACCTATTACTTTTTTTGTATATATTTCCTGAGATAGTGAACTTTAGTGTCTTCCCTCTTTAGCACTCTACAGACGTGCTCTTCTACAATAGAATCAAATTCAGATAGAAACTCAACTTTTTTAAGAAATTACAGTTCTTATTCATGGACACCTTGTCGCTTGTACCTTGAAAAGCCAGACCACTTTTACCAAGCGTTGTAGTAATTGCTACAGTTCTCAGAAGCACATCATTCCAATAATTTGTTTTGGCATTAATAATTCATTGAGTGGCTGCTTGTATTGTTTTAAAAGGTTTAAAACACTTAAATCTTTGAATCATTTCTAGTCATCACACTTGGGACTGAATATGGTTTTCTGGAATTTCATGCACTTCTAAACTTTTGCTGATGTGCTTCCAACTTTGGAAACCGTCCTCTGAAGAAAAACAACTAACAGCTGCAAATTTTGCAACAGAATCAGTGAACACAGTTTTGTGAAAGTGAGCGAACTAGCCAGTCTCGCAACCCTTGCTCTCCATTACTTAAAATTTGTGTATAATAATTTGCACTAAAATATCTACCATTGTCATAAGAAGGAAATTTGTAATTATGCAATGGTTTAGATGGACCATGTATTACTAACCAAACTTTTTTTTGCGTCTCCTAAAATTCTTGGCCTCAGTGATTTTAAAATTTGCGGAATGCTCTCTGTGGGTTTCAGGTCGGTGACAATTTTTGAATGCTTTCTTCTAGTGATGATAGAGTGAGAGTGTTGTCAGTTCCAGTTGATTTAGAGACTTCATACATTTGTTTGTCATTAACATCCTTGGTTGAATGTATATTTTGTTTCATAACCATACTTGATGTTGAATTTCCCATTGTTTTATTAGTTTTGGTAAAACTCTGGATATAATATTCGAATGCAGCAGCTTGTTTTTGCTCTTGGTTTCTTTTTCCAGCCTCTTTTTTGTTCTGGTAACCAGACAGTTTCTTTGACCACTAGACATTCTGGAAAAGACATGCACACAAATGAACCAATTTAGACAGTAAAAAATACAAAAATAAAAATTTGTCCTTGTTATAAATAAGTTAGAACCGAAATTAACATAACTTCAAAATTATGTCCATTAATCAACATAAAAATGTTTATGACCTACACAAAATATTTATGTATCCTGTGGAAATGCCTAGTGTTATCATATATGCACTTTATAATAACAAGTACTTAAATTCACAAATAGTCATTGAAAACGATTTTATAATTTAAAATGTTCGTTTGATACCACAAATGGTTCTCAAACCACAGTCACTAAATCAACAAAATGTTTAACAGGTTACACAACTAGTTTCGACGTACCGTGTTGTCATTTTCAATGTAATCACAAATTTGGAAAACTGCATTAATAATTGCAAACACACTTCTTTCAAATATTATGAAAATACACTAAAACCAGTAAACTGAAGCAAAGGTAGCAGAAAGGGATCAGAAGATGCCATGACAATCACACCTTTATGTGGTGTACATGAAAACTGCATCAGGATGGAAGATATTCTACACTCTTGCATTACCTCTTGCAGTGATGCAACAATCATTTTGCAAACAAAGGCTCACATCTAGTTATCTTATAACCTGCAGCAAGCCCAAAACTAGAACATACCACAGAACTGTATTGTCTTCTGCTAATGAAATATTACACAGACATTGCACTCGCATTTGGGGCTAATACGAGAATGATTACTGTTGCATCTTTCATCACAATGCAATTTTCATCTACACTGCATTAAGGTGTGAAATGACTGATCAGCCAAAAATTGTCTTTCGTCTTGTAATCCATTTTTGCTGCCTTTGCTTCAGTTGACTGGTTTTAGTGTATTTTCATAACATTTGAAAGAAGTGTGTTTGTAGTTATTAATGCAGTTTTGCAGGTTTGTGGTTGAATTTGAAAATGACGACATTGTGTGTCGAAACTAGTTATGCAATCTATGTAACCATTTACAAATTTCATTGTTTTAGTGACTGTGGCATGACGACCGTATATGGTGTCAAATAAACATTTTGAATTTCATTCAGTCACACTCCTTGATGACAGTTATATTGAAATACAAAATTCTTGATTCTGAAATTCCATTCAGTTCAGTTATTCAAACATATTATTATAAAACACGTTTTATCGAAGCAATGAACTTAACAAAGATCCTGTATTATTGATTCATAATACTGTTTTCATAAATCAAAAATATAAATAATTATACCTGTAGAATGCATTCTATTTTGATACACTATTTTATTGATGTAATAAATAGACTTTTTGATAAATTGAATATTTATCTTCTTTAACAAGACTTTCATTTTTTAAATCAATAATCGATTTACGATAAACTAGTACATCTCAAGCAAACCAACAGCTTAATTATAGGTGTACGTATCTTTATAAAAAGAATATGTGTGAGTAGAACTCATGCTCTGAGGGTTCCATTCCATGAATGACACATAGGTGCCTATCGCTTCACTGAGAGCCACATAACAATAGGTAATGCAACAGCAACAGTGGTATCTTGGAAGAAGTGGAGAACCTTTACTACAGCAAGGAGTGGTGCAGTACAAACAGACACTCTCGGCTGCACAGGAACTGGTCACACAGTGAGAGACCTCACCATAAAAATTGAAGTGTAGATAACAGGTGCAAGGTAAACTGATCACATCACTGCAGCTTAAATTTAATATTTGCATGCAATACTATATTTCTGCTATTGAGTATTTGACATATTAACATTTTTCTCACACTTACAGCCACAATGGCGCCCCTAGATTTTGGGACCCTGGCAAATATCTGGGTTGTCCACCCATAGAAAAGAGAGACACTAATATTTTTAAAGACAGTTTATCTGTTGCAAGATCTGCAGTACGCTACACCGATCTCTTTAAAAAAATCTATTTTTGCATGCTAGAAAATACGAATTTTTTTACTACAATGAAAAGGGACAAAATTACAGTAAGTTTATCGAAATAAAATTTATGTGCTGCCTCATTTATTGATTAGAGTTCACATTAACAGTCTATGTATCAGATTTCATCTAAAATGAATATCATCTATATTGAAACTTCCTGTCAGATTAAAACTGCCAGGAGGTTTGAAATCTACACACACTCTGCTTCATACTGGAAATCATCAATATCACAAAGAAAACTGAAGATGTTAGGGATTTACAATTATAAAACCTGTTCCAAAATGTGTCTTCCATTATTCTTCCCTCTTTCCTCTTTATTTTAAATAAGTCGCCTATTTAATGGTTTTACTCATAGAACTATTTTATGATACATAATAAATGTGCTGTAATTTTATAATATTACGATATTGTGTTCATTAATTTTACAAACAATTGTCAGTTGCCAGTGCTTGCTTTACCAGTTGCCTCCTTATCTTCCTCTATTAATCAGTTATTTAAAAAAGCACATTTTAGGGCAATAGAAATGAAATAGGCTTGAAGCAATTATGTTTTAGGATGAGATATTTTGTTGCAAATTGTACTATTATGACCACCAAAAAGGTAAGTAAGAATAAAATTTTTTACAAAAATAGAAAAGATGCATGAGGTATTGTTACAATTAAAACGAATATTTTAATTTACAATGCAAGACATTGTGAAGATGTAGATAATGAAAAAATATACAAGTTGTTAAATATAGATGCACACAAACTAGGATTTGTGGAGCTAGGTGTTGTGGATAAAGTGAAAAAAGTATATTCGGTAGACAAAGGTGACTGAAGAGCTCATTATCATGCACATTGAAGAACTGAAATTTATTAACATCTTATTACTTATGCCATATAAATTTAGTTTGTCTATGTTAATGTTTTGACTGCCTGGAAAATGTAAACTGTCATCAGAAAAATGTGAATGAAAGACAGAAATGGAATGATTATGGTGATATTGAATCACCTTGCTTAGCTCCTCTTCAGTTATTAATTCCTCACAATTCTGGTGAAATATAACATACATACATATATATATTATTCAGTACATCACCATAATTTTGAATCAATGAGATTTTGTTGAAATTGGGTCATAATCTTTCTCAAAACCTACAAATCTCAGGCAATGATACATAAGCATACACTGGCTATAGACATCACGGCCTACCACTTGATGCAATACTTATTGAAAGACACAAATATAACTAAATGAAAAGCTAAATTAATATGTGAGGTATATGGCCATCTTCCCTCAGTAGAAACAAAGAAGAGCAGAGGGGGCAAGAAGAACAATACATATCAAATAGAGGGTAGATCTTGAGATAAACTAGGACCACCCTCTTGACAACATGTGAAACATGATTTTTTTAAAATAAAGTGTATGGAAAGCAATGAATTCCCTCTCTTCAGGATAAGATGTTATGTCATTGAAAAACACCCACTTCGAAATGGCTTTAGAACAATGAGGTAGGTGGTCAACAGACCAGACTCATATTTGTGGGGATTGTGGTCTAATAACTGTCCAGTCATTCAACTGTACATTCTCTGTAGTTTCCCTAAACTGGTTAATACGAGTAAGAGGATGGTGTCTTTGTGATGTACTTAGTCGAGTTCCTCCAAGTCTGTGTCCAATTGGAGATTAAGCTCTGTCTCTCAAGATCTCACTGATAATAAAGTGTTATATTGCAAACTTTCGTCTGTGTTTTTGGGTTGTAATGTTATGTTATTTCGATTACACCATACACATTCTGGTGTCTTCAAAATGAAACTTGGATCAGTGCAAAACATGGTAGGTTAATGACAAAAGATGTTGTCACAGAGAACAAGTGAGTAACCTATGGTATCTTCTCCCGTGTTACCAACATTGTTGATAGTATGAAGATACATTTTGTATCGAAAAAGTAAAATCCTTGTTCATAATCATTATAAGAAATACAGAAATCATTTGTTATAACCGATTTTAAACATAAAACTCTTTGACAATTTACTCTGTGTTCTGAATGGCTAACAGACAAACATAATTGTAAAAGTTATTAAAAATATACCTGCTTGAGATCTAATTTTACCCAACAGAATAATTTTGTAGCAAGAGATACTGGGTATAATAATCTCTTGGAGTTCAAGATATTTTGTGAGCATATTTCTGTAGCATAGCTCTTTTAATTTTCAAAGACTTTCCTATTTTCCTGTGGTGTAATTTCCGTGTATTGGTTCCATAATACTGTAGTGGAACTCATTTATCAATTTCTTTGACCGATCAAGAGTACCTCAATCAACATGTTAAATACTATCTTTCTCAAACATACAAAATACACAGCCTAAATTTTTTGGAAACAGAGCTAAATTTCTATAGCTTGCTGGGGACCTACACGATATTAAGCAGGTGTATCAGTGTCTTTGGCTCTTCGTTGTGTACTACGATCAGGGAGTAACAGGGTGGCGACAAAAAAAAACTGGTTCAAATGGCTCTGAGCACTATGGGACTTAACTTCTGAGGTCATCAGTCCCCTAGAACTTAGAACTACTTAAACCTAACTAACCTAAGGACATCACACACATCCATGCCCGAGGCAGGATTAGAACCTGCGACCATAGCGGTCGCGCGGTTCCAGACTGTAGGGGTGGCGACAGGGAGGGCTTCCAGCCACTCCTTAAATTAACCACGTCACGTCCGTTGATAAACACACAAGTCAGGATTCATAGCATTGTAACTCGGCATGTTTGGTCAGGAGATGGACACCTTCTCCAAAAAAAAGTTCTCAGCGAATTAATTTAAAAGAGGTTATGCGTCAACAGCACAGAACCTCTTAACCTCTTACTACGAAACGAATCGAAATAGAGAACAAAAAAAAGTGTTGAAGTGCATACTAGGCAATCGAAAGATTTTGTATTGAATCTCAGGCAGGTCTTGATATTTTTTTGTTTTCTTTTACCCTTGCCTCCACTTATCAATGATGCGAGTATACTCCAGGAACGGCACATGTTTCGGATTCGACATTAAACTGAAAGGTCGTCCTTCCCCATTAGTATTATTAGAGGAAGTTATTGACACGCAAGTCGCCGAAGTGGCGTCAAATTAAAAGACTTGCACCAGGCCTGTGATCACCCCTCTCGACCGGCTCCCAGACAATCATCCCATACGACTACTACTATCCAGAAAAATATGTCAGAATTTTATTTTGATTGTTGATTTTCAAAACGACTACCATGAATTCTTTGTGACGTTATTTGCTCAAAGTTAATTGAATTTAATGACATTTTAATATCAGATCGAAATGACAATTAAAAACTGTAGTTTGAGTTCTTTAATTTTTGAGTAATTTAATTTTTTTACTGTTTGAGTACCATATATAACTTTCTAAAACTTTAAAATACTAATTGTCAGTGGGTGAAATTTTATGCATTGATAGAACCCAAAAATAATATATCGAAGTCAGTGGTTTAATAGTTCCTAAATTATCAATATCGTACTCGCGAATTTTTATTTTGACTCCTCATGTGGGAACTGAAGTGCTGAATAAGTAAAAAAAAATGGTTTAATTTACTTAAAAAAGGTACAAGACATTGCTGAAATTGAAATTAAAACAAGAAAATCTTTTGGTCTGTCATGCATGCATGGACACAATAACACGAAAACAAATGGACCAAGCTAAAAAATTCTGAAGCCGAATTGTTTCTTATGGTCGAATCGAAAAATTATTCTGGGTAATCAGAAATTGACATTTTCTAGCTATCCAACATGGAAAAGGTGTGAACGTTTCGTCATCAGTTCGAACTACTTACGGCATGCATAAAATTCATAACAAAATCTTCCACTAAGCAAAATTATGACACAGTTCTCAGCGAACAACGAGAAAATCGCATTCGAAAATTAACTGTATTGTTCTAATACACTTCGTAAATGCTTGTTGCTATCGAGCAGTGGCGAATACGTGGTGTGCGGTCTGACTCGTGCATGCAAGGTCTTTTGAGTCTACTTATACTATACACTCATTTGAACTAGCAAAATACCTGTACTAATATTTTTAATATTTGTAAATACAAACGTTATTTATTCAGTTACCCCTGAATTACGTTATTAGGACAGCAAAATAAATGATGATGTCTGAAACAGAGAGAATATAAAATACAGACTGGCAATAAGAAGAAAAGAACTTCTGAAACAGAGAAATTTCCTGACGTCGAATATAAATTTAAATTTGAGGAAGCCTTTTCTGAAGCTGTTTGTCTAGAGTGTAGTCTTTTACGGAAGGAAACATAGACAATAAACGGTAATGGAAAGAAGAAGAGAGAACCGTCAGGAAAGTGATGGTACAGGAAGACGTTGATAATTACACTCCTGGAAATGGAAAGAAGAACACATTGACACCGGTGTGTCAGACCCACCATACTTGCTCCGGACACTGCGAGAGGGCTATACAAGCAATGATCACACGCACGGCACAGCGGACACACCAGGAACCGCGGTGTTGGCCGTCGAATGGCGCTAGCTGCGCAGCATTTGTGCACCGCCGCCGTCAGTGTCAGCCAGTTTGCCGTGGCATACGGAGCTCCATCGCAGTCTTTAACACTGGTAGCATGCCGCGACAGCGTGGACGTGAACCGTATGTGCAGTTGACGGACTTTGGGCGAGGGCGTATAGTGGGCATGCGGGAGGCCGGGTGGACGTACCGCCGAATTGCTCAACACGTGGGGCGTGAGGTCTCCACAGTACATCGATGTTGTCGCCAGTGGTCGGCGGAAGGTGCACGTGCCCGTCGACCTGGGACCGGACCGCAGCGACGCACGGATGCACGCCAAGACCGTAGGATCCTACGCAGTGCCGTAGGGGACCGCACCGCCACTTCCCAGCAAATTAGGGACACTGTTGCTCCTGGGGTATCGGCGAGGACCATTCGCAACCGTCTCCATGAAGCTGGGCTACGGTCCCGCACACCATTAGGCCGTCTTCCGCTCACGTCCCAACGTCGTACAGCCCGCCTCCAGTGGTGTCGCGACAGGCGTGAATGGAGGGACGAATGGAGACGTGTCGTCTTCAGCGATGAGAGTCGCTTCTGCCTTGGTGCCAATGACGGTCGTATGCGTGTTTGGCGCCGTGCAGGTGAGCGCCACAATCAGGACTGCATACGACCTAGGCACACAGGGCCAACACCCGGCATCATGGTGTGGGGAGCGATCTCCTACACTGGCCGTACTTGCCGTACACCACTGGTGATCGTCGAGGGGACACTGAATAGTGCACGGTACATCCAAACCGTCATCGAACCCATCGTTCTACCATTCCTAGACCGGCAAGGGAACTTGCTGTTCCAACAGGACAATGCACGTCCGCATGTATCCCGTGCCACCCAACGTGCTCTAGAAGGTGTGAGTCAACTACCCTGGCCAGCAAGATCTCCGGATCTGTCCCCCATTGAGCATGTTTGGGACTGGATGAAGCGTCGTCTCACGCGGTCTGCACGTCCAGCACGAACGCTGGTCCAACTGAGGCGCCAGGTGGAAATGGCATGGCAAGCCGTTCCACAGGACTACATCCAGCATCTCTACGATCGTCTCCATGGGAGAATAGCAGCCTGCATTGCTGCGAAAGGTGGATATACACTGTACTAGTGCCGACATTGTACATGCTCTGTTGCCTGTGTCTATGTGCCTGTGGTTCTGTCAGTGTGATCATGTGATGTATCTGACCCCAGGAATGTGTCAATAAAGTTTCCCCTTCCTGGGACAATGAATTCATGGTGTTCTTATTTCAATTTCCAGGAGTGTATATGGGTAGATCAGGTAACTAATGAGGAGATACTAAAGCGAAGGGACTGATGGCCCTAGCAGTCTGGTCCCTTCATTCCCACAAAGCAACCAACTTAACCAAAATGAGAAAAATAAACTGTGGCACAACCTCACTGAAAGAAGGGATCGGTCAATGATGCACATCGTCTATTTGCTAATAAATAGAAGTGAAGGGGGTAAAAACTCAAGAAAGAGGCCGAAGCTCGGATATAGGAAGCAGGTTCAAAGAGATGAGATATGCCGAGATGAAAAACACAGACTAGCATCTAGAGCTGCGTCAAAACAGTCGTACGACTGAATATCATAACAAATACAACCACTTTTTAACGGAATCATTTATGTAGAAATATGAACTATCTGTAAAACACGTTCATACTGTGACCCGAAGAGATGTGTATTGTTTTATCTGTGGCAATGATGATCTGTTTGAATACCAACAGAATGGGTAATTGTATTAATATAAATCAAGGAAACGCCCGATGTTTTCGGCAAAAGGTGGAAAATAGCTGACTGTAATGTTGACAGTTACTTTTGTGAAATACATTTGCATTGTTCTGATACAATGGTAATTTCAATGAATAAGTAAATTACAGATCTATGCAACGTGTTCATTGCCAGACTCTCTCATTCACAACAATCAGAGTGCTTATGCAGAGTGTATCGTGCGGAAAGTTTTGAATTTTTGAAGGTTTGTTTTCTCTAAATTGTCTGCGAAGACCTTTGCACTGATATAAAAGAATTCTAATATTTGTAGTCTGTTGACGGTATAAACTGTTATCGCCACCAATTTGAGATCTTCAGAAAACGGAACTTTTACGAGATTACAGTCATCTTCATACATCATACAGTCATATCATCAACATACCGTAGATTACAGTCAAATTCTATTTGAAGTCGTCTGCAATATGCACTTCTGAACCCCCGGCATATGCAGCGACTCTATGACAAGTAGTTCGAAGATTATTGTACTTTTTGTGCTTACTACATCACGCATTGTTTCGGTATCAGCTTTTAAGCACTTCTGATATTTGTCTACAGCTAAAACTAATGAAATAAAAATAATAAAAGCAGCAAGCAACTGTTATGTTCAGTCCAATGTGTCACCAACACGTCCTAGTTAAGATAACATTTTGTGTTCATAATTTACGACTGGTGGCAGTTTTTGAGTTTAAAGTGTTACACATTCAACAGAACACATTTTAGTGCACCATACATGTCTGTTTTAAAGCACCACAACTTGTTATCGATGTTACCAAGTTTTAGAAATGGTTCTGAGCACTATGCGACTTAACTTCTGAGGTCATCAGTAGCCTAGAACTTAGAACTAATTAAACCTAACTAACCTAAGGACATCACACACATCCCTGCCCGAGGCAGGATTCGAACCTGCGACCGTAGCAGTCGCTCGGCTCCAGACTTTAGCGTCTAGATCCGCACGGCCACTCCGGCCGGCAAGTTTTAGAGGTAATTAGAAACTTATCGTTTAGAAACTAGGGAAAGCCTTGTCCCAATACATGGGAACTAACGAAAGGACTATCCGGAAATAACAAATGTACATTTCCGATATAATCCATTCCAAAATCACCATTGTACGATACTAATATGCTAGGAGAAGAGTCGTTTAGTAAACCGTTATCAAGAAACCTGTCCTTCATATGGCAAACTGCCAGGATAAGGAACGCAATTTTCAAACTCGTCAATCAGCAATCGAGGAAAGGCGATGCATTCCTACACTCCACCGAGTCGGAGGTCGTGACACGTTTTCCGGTGGGTGCTTAACGCTGGCGAGGGCTCTGCATTAGTCTGTGACACTGGACGACACGACGAACGAAGGTAAACAAGGTTTCCTTTACACGGCGACCCGCTGATTCATGGAATGTTCTTCAGCTTGCCTAAGACGTTTTATAAATGCTTCCTGTGTTAGTTGTACCCGTTATATGGAACTGTGAAAATGATAATTCAGTGTTTCTGTGGTAAAATAACACATTTCATTTATAAACAACTAGTTCTCTTGTTGCCAGTGCAACACAAAGTGACAGTAGAGTACGCAACTCGACGTGCCAAGATGGTGTGTTTAGAAAACGAACTGGTCTACTTAGGTATGGGGGGGTGTGAGAAAAGTAATGAGACTGATTTCTTTATCTACAACAGTTTTCATATTTGTCAGGCAATAAAATCATCCGCTTCAAAGTAGTTCCCTTCGGCGCGGAGTTATTGTTGTCAGTCTTTGGAGCAGCTCCGAAAGGCTTCGGCTGGTAGGGCCTGTAACACGCTGGTCACATTCTTTTGAATGTTGTCCCGAGTCCCAAATGACGTCCTTTTAAGACATTTTCAATTTTGGTGAAACACAAAAGTCACAAGGACTCACTCAGATCAGATGAATACGGGGGTGGGGGCTGTGAACAGTAGGAATGGTTTTGTGGTCAAAAATTCTGTGATGGAAGTGGCCGTGTGACATGAGACGTTGCCATGATGCAGCATTCACTTGTCTAAACAATGTCTGGTTTCACTCGGTTCACCGTTTTACTGAGCCTTTCAAGGAGATCTTTGTAAAACGCTCGGTTGGCAGTTTGTTCTGGAGGAACAATCTCAGAGGAGCATGCTGACGTTCGACGTTTCCGCCTGTTTTGAACTTGAAGGTCTCCCTGAGCGAGATTCATCTCCAACATGTTGTCGGCCTTCCAAAAATGATTTGTGCCAGCAAAAAAACATGTACTCTTGATAAGGAATGTTTCCCATAGACCTGTTCCAACTTTTCAGAGGTCACACTCTCGGACTGCCCAAATTTAACACAAACTTGATGGCATTACGTTGCTCTAAAGTTGGCTGTTCCATTTTCGTAACACACAACAAAAACACAGCTTCAAAGATAGCGCTCTCAAAAATCACGGGATGGCTGTATGGAGCTGAAACTCGGACTGAGCATCTGGAAGGGATGAACACACCAGTCTAGGCAAGCAGAACAACACAGTGTTGGCAGATCGCTCGCAATGTTGTCAATCCCATTATTTCACTTACACACTTCGTATATACTTTTAGTCCTAAGATTTAGGCAAAATTGATCTGCTGTTAGCGCATGTGCCTCTAAACCATATAGTCACGAGATGGAGTACCGTGAGAAACATGTCCGTTTTAAAGTTTAGATTTGTGCCTATTTCGTAGCGTCGGTTTTGGTAGATATGGCTGAATGTTTCCATCATTATGAATTTATTTGAGACAGATATCTCCATTCACTATATTCCTTAAGTGATTTGGTTAATGCTGCGAATGAAACAGAACCCCGGATTTCGCATTCCCACAGCATATCATTCATGAGAAGCTTCTCAAACGCTGAATTTTCACTAACAAGGAGGGATGTGAACGTTCTGTCAACGATTCTACCCTATTTCAGCATCAGTAAGTTTCGTGACTGAGACTTCCAAAAGCAAAAAGTATAAGGCACAATTCTCAGCCACCATTAAGAAAATCGCATTCGGATATTGACGGTGTAGTTCTTATGCACTTGATACGTACTTGTCACTATGGAGCAGTGGAGGCTAGCAGTAAGTATTCTGAATTGTGCACGCCATGTCGAAGTTCTGAGGTCGCATATAGACGTCTTTTTTCAGTATACACTCATTTGAGCATTAAGCTATACGTAGTGTTGAATTTAATATTTGTAAATGTATACATTACGTGCCCTAAAACATCAGTTTAAGAAACAGTTTACGTAGAAATACGATCCGTCTGTGGGACAAATTTATACTATGACTCATAGTATCTCGGTTCCATTTCTCCACGACAGTGGTGTTCAGAACATCTGGACGCAAAAAGATTTTCCATTGGCAGTGGAGGGTCAAGTAAGAATCTTATCGTCATCTAGATAATAAAAAGTATGTTCTGGTATTCGTCCAACATTCTCACAGTCATTACGTGAGCCATTGTATGAACTGGTTGAGAGACCAGTTCAAATTTTTACGTAGTATATTCCCTCAAAAAATGGTATGAACGGTTGAAGGGAGAGTTGAAATTTTTAGATACTACACTCCTGGAAATTGAAATAAGAACACCGTGAATTCATTGTCCCAGGAAGGGAAAACTTTATTGACACATTCCTGGGGTCAGATACATCACATGATCACACTGACAGAACCACAGGCACATAGACACAGGCAACAGAGCATGCACAATGTCGGCACTAGTACAGTGTATATCCACCTTTCGCAGCAATGCAGGCTGCTATTCTCCCATGGAGACGATCGTAGAGATGCTGGATGTAGTCCTGTGGAACGGCTTGCCATGCCATTTCCACCTGGCGCCTCAGTTGGACCAGCGTTCGTGCTGGACGTGCAGACCGCGTGAGACGACGCTTCATCCAGTCC
Organism: Schistocerca piceifrons; assembly: GCF_021461385.2. NCBI lineage: Eukaryota > Metazoa > Arthropoda > Insecta > Orthoptera > Acrididae > Schistocerca > Schistocerca piceifrons. Next base: position 769,989,610 of record NC_060149.1, read on the forward strand.
CAAACATGCTCAATGGGGGACAGATCCGGAGATCTTGCTGGCCAGGGTAGTTGACTTACACCTTCTAGAGCACGTTGGGTGGCACGGGACACATGCGGACGTGCATTGTCCTGTTGGAACAGCAAGTTCCCTTGCCGGTCTAGGAATGGTAGAACGATGGGTTCGATGACGGTTTGGATGTACCGTGCACTATTCAGTGTCCCCTCGACGATCACCAGTGGTGTACGGCAAGTACGGCCAGTGTAGGAGATCGCTCCCCACACCATGATGCCGGGTGTTGGCCCTGTGTGCCTCGGTCGTATGCAGTCCTGATTGTGGCGCTCACCTGCACGGCGCCAAACACGCATACGACCGTCATTGGCACCAAGGCAGAAGCGACTCTCATCGCTGAAGACGACACGTCTCCATTCGTCCCTCCATTCACGCCTGTCGCGACACCACTGGAGGCGGGCTGTACGACGTTGGGACGTGAGCGGAAGACGGCCTAATGGTGTGCGGGACCGTAGCCCAGCTTCATGGAGACGGTTGCGAATGGTCCTCGCCGATACCCCAGGAGCAACAGTGTCCCTAATTTGCTGGGAAGTGGCGGTGCGGTCCCCTACGGCACTGCGTAGGATCCTACGGTCTTGGCGTGCATCCGTGCGTCGCTGCGGTCCGGTCCCAGGTCGACGGGCACGTGCACCTTCCGCCGACCACTGGCGACAACATCGATGTACTGTGGAGACCTCACGCCCCACGTGTTGAGCAATTCGGCGGTACGTCCACCCGGCCTCCCGCATGCCCACTATACGCCCTCGCTCAAAGTCCGTCAACTGCACATACGGTTCACGTCCACGCTGTCGCGGCATGCTACCAGTGTTAAAGACTGCGATGGAGCTCCGTATGCCACGGCAAACTGGCTGACACTGACGGCGGCGGTGCACAAATGCTGCGCAGCTAGCGCCATTCGACGGCCAACACCGCGGTTCCTGGTGTGTCCGCTGTGCCGTGCGTGTGATCATTGCTTGTACAGCCCTCTCGCAGTGTCCGGAGCAAGTATGGTGGGTCTGACACACCGGTGTCAATGTGTTCTTTTTTCCATTTCCAGGAGTGTATGTTCCTTAAAAATTGTTATTGGTCACATAACTTACGCACTTTTGAGTATCAAACATAAGGACTGCAAATATTTTGCACGCACACGTGAGTATATATTAAAAAAGTCCTGCTGGGAGATGGGCTCGATTCTAGGACATCGTTTTACGCATCAGTGCGTTTACGCCTGCGCCACAAACTCCTAAATGAGGCGTCCAGAAACAATACACAGTGAGTGCACGAGAACATTTTCCCCAAGAAACGCAAAAAATTCCTTACTTACATCCTTCGTGTGGCAGATATTCGAAATTTCTTTTCATCGTACACTTATGTATACCTAGGGAGCGTATCTGTGACAATTCCTTCAATATTCAGCTTTTCCTTTACTAATTACAACCTAAAATAATTTGGATTCACCGAGATTTGCATCTGTCCTACTGACCTACAGAGTTTTACTGTAGGTTTCTGTAGAGATGGATGTGCGTACATTATCATCACATACTCCGGGCGGGAAGGAGGGCCTGGTCCCCGGCACGAATCCGCCCGGCGGATTTGTGTCGAGGTCCGGTGAGCCGGCCAGTCTGTGGATGGTTTTAGGCGGTTTTCCATCTGCCTCGGCTGGTCTCCCTTATTCCGCCTCAGCTACACTATGTCGGCGATTGCTGAGCAAACAAGATCTCCACGTACGCGTACACCACCATTACTCTACCACGCTAACATAGGGGTTCCACTCGTCTGGTGTGAGACGTTCCCTGGGGGATCCACCGGGGGCCGAACCGCACAATAACCCTGGGTTCGGTGTGGGGCAGCGGAGTGGTGAAGTGGACTGCGGAAGTCGTCGTGAGGTTGTGGACCACAGCGGCTGCGGCGGGGACGGAGCCTCTCCGTCGTTTCTAGGTCCCCAGTTAACATACAAGACAATAAAATACAATCATCACGTAACAGTAAAAAGACACCTTAATACTGGTATAAAGGAGAAAAGAAAACGATTTAAAGACTATAAGTGACAGTGATTAAAAAGTATCTGACATTAAACAAAAGATTGAAAGTACAAGTAGTTCAACTGTCGTAAACTTACAAGTCCTGTCTTGTTCCTTCTGAAGTACACTGGCAACTCTCTATCCTCTGAATAAATGCCAGAGTTTGAGTCCTCCTTTGCATTATTCAAAGCTGTTTGACAATCGATTATATTCTTATAGAAAGCAAGATTTTCGTTTTCTTACCAAGCCCGCCCGAAATGCTTTTTGAGCAAGAAATTACTATTCCACACTTTCGCTTCCTTTAAGACTCTTCTAATTCCGTCAACATTTGGTTCCATGGACGAGTAGGCATTTTCACGTCTGCATATCCCCCTACCTACATCAGCGTCCATTCTGTAGGCCACTTCACTTCTTACTACTGTGTTTCCGTGTTTGCTTCTGGTGATCGCAACCTGGAGAACAAGAAGCTCTTTTCGGTGAAGAGGGCGGACGGCACCGAAGCCACTGTCTAACGCTTATGGAACAAGAAAGACTTTGCCCAGTGCTTCCGCTGCCAGAGGGTGGGACGCGGGACACGCTCTGAGGCATGGGTGAAGTGAAGTGCGAGGGCGAACATTCGAGCGCAATATGCCCGCTACGCAACACGCCTACTCCCAAGTACAAGAACTGTGGTGGCCCGCATGTCGGCCCCAGGTGGAAAAGCCACCGCCCAGATGAAGACACTATCACAGCCACAGCTACCAACACCATCCCCACGACGCCTCGCCATGACGTGCCACACCGTCGACCTTGGCCAATGAAGATTTGGCCACACTGGTCGCCTCGCCGTCCGAGTCGTTCGAACAGGTCTCACACCTTGTCGAGACGCTGCAGAGAGTTTCTGAGGCAATGATGTCGGCTGCCTAAGTAGCTCGTCCGTCTACACAACAGGCGGAAGAATAATATCACTTCTGACGCAATCCAAGTTCGGAGTCCTTATGTCAGGCCCTCCATGGCGTATACTGCGCGAGCCAGCACCACTGCCATCTGCTTTCTTTCTTTGTTTTGCTGGTGCCTTGTCCCGCAGTTTCACAGGGTCGGCACGGTTAGTTATAAGGGGTGGCCGGATGCCCTTCCTGCCGCCACCCCGTACCCCCCCCCCCCCCCCCCCAGGACAGAATTAGTGTACCCTAGCTGTCTGCATCTAGCGTAATCCATGGAATAGTGCGAACGTGATCAGATGTCTGCGAGTCGTGTAACTGAGGCGGAACGTGGGGACCAGCCCGGTATTCACCTAGCAGGATGTGGAAAACCACCTAAAAAACACATCCTGGGTGGTGGACACACTGGCCGACGTCGGTAATCCGCTGGGTGGATTCGATCCGGGGCCGGCGGACCTACCCGAGTCCAGGAAGCAGCGCGTTAGCCCTCTCGGCTAACCCGGCGGGTAGCACCGCTGCCACCTGCGTGACACCAAAAATCTGAAGTACAGACCAAGGAGACAAACAAAAAATTTCTATTACAGACTCTGGAGGTGAAGCACCATGTGCCAGCACTCCACAACAACCAGGGAATGAAAAGAAACTCCTGAAGAACATAACGCGAGACAACGTAAATTGCTGCTTACAGATATGCTGATATTTTTTTTTTTTTTTTTTGAGTCATCAGTCTTCTGACTGGTTTGATGCGAACCACCACGAATTCCTCTCCTGTGCTAACCTCTCCACCTCAGAGTAGCATTTGCAACCTACGTCCTCAATTATTTTCTGGATGTATTCCTATCTCTGTCTTCCTCTACGGCTCCCTCTAGTACCATGGAACTCAAACCCTGAACTCTTAACACATGTCCTATCATCTTGTCTCTTCTCCTTGGCAGTGTTATCCACACATTCCTTTCCTCTCCGTTTCTGCGCAGAACCTCCTCATTCCTTACCTTATCAGTCCACCAAATTTTCAACATTCGTCTGTAGCAACACATCTCAAATGCTTCAGTTCTCTTGTTTTCCCGTTTTCTCAAAGTCCATGTGTCACTGCCATACAATGCTGTGTACATTCTCAGAAATTTCTTCCTCAAATTAAGGGCTATGTTTGATACTAGCAGACTTCTCTTGGCCAGGAATGCCCTTTTTTCCAGTGGTAGTATGCTTTTGATGTCCTCCTTGCTGTAACAGATTTCCTTAACTTCATCTACTTCGTGACCATCAATTATGATGTTAAGTTTTTCACTCTTCTCATTTCTGCTACTTCTCACAACTTTCGTCTTTCTTCGATTTACTCTCAATCCATATTCTGTATTCATTAGATCGTTCATTCCATTCAGCAGATCATGTAATTCTTCTTCACTTTCACTCTGGATAGCAATATCGTCAGCGAATCTTATCACTGATATCTTTTACCTTGAATTTTAATTCCACTTCTGAACTTTTCTTTTATTTCCATCATTGCTTCTTCGATGTACAGATTGAACAGTAGGAGCGTAGACTACATCACTGTCTACATCAAGTTCTTATTATTTCCGTGCAGTGAAACAGCAGAAAATCCGAGAGTTGACGATGGAATCTTATCACATGCGTTTTGATTTGTTCCTCCCCCAGTCATAAGGATTTGCTGATATTTCACGGCCTTTCCCTTTTGGCACTGATTGTACATATGTTCCGTGTTTAACATCCATGATTATGGAGGAAATAGTGAAGCACTCTTGATATCTTATCTGAGAAAAATATTAGAAACGTTCTCCATGCATTCACAAACTAGGCTGGCCAAGAAAAACCCCCAACAATGGATAGGTAACAGCAAAAATGCTACTGTTTCTTGTTTGTCAGTAGCGTGCAGAATGGACAACTTGACGAAACTGCCACACATAGGCTCAAAACTAACGTTCATGAAGTAATAAGCTGGGGAAGCAGCATTACTCAGACAAAATACATGACATGTACATGGCGAGTTTTGCATCTCCAGACCTTAGATAATGGTCTCCAGACCTTAGATAATGGCGATGATAAGGATACGCCAAATTCTGCTACTTCGTCATGCAATGGATTCACGCAGTTTTGCTTTGCAGCCAGAAATGGGTATAACGACATTTACACCAGTAGCCTATTTTGCAGGTACGTTTTAAAGCAGTCACAAGCTGTTTTGCTCGTGTTTTAAGGGGCTAATCGATAGACGGGTGCTTAGAGAACAAAATGAAGGCAACAACTCATCTTCGAGAAAAAGTAGATTTACTGCCGTTTGTTTCTGGGTGCCTCAAATATAATGTGAACATATTGGGTATTGCGAACAGCATCGAAAATTCTTCAGTGCGTTTTCTCGAGATTGGCTAAATACTTCGTTTTGTTCTTCTGGCTGTTTCATGTCCAGGTCATGAAATTGACGTGTTTTTAAAAATCGATCGGGTGGGTGAGGGAATTTCCATACCCCCGTCCGCAGCTCGTGGTCGTGCGGTAGCGTTCTCGCTTCCCACGCCCGGGTTCCCGGGTTCGATTCCCGGCGGGGTCGGGGATTTTCTCTGCCTCGTGATGACTGGGTATTGTGTGATGTCCTCATGTTAGTTAGGTTTAAGTAGTTTTAAGTTCTAGGGGACTGATGACCATAGATGTTAAGTCCCATAGTGCTCAGAGCCATTTGAACCATTTTTTTGAACCATACCCCCTCCTGTAAGAAGAAAAGTATCGATTTTAGAACTTCTGCAGGAATATGCTATTTATGTAGAAGTGATACATGCCTTCCAGAAACAACGCACCCTTTGTTTGTTGACGAGAAATCGTCATTTTGATTTTCAAGTACTTATTGAGACCTACCACAGTATAATGCTGTCCTACATCACCGTCACCAGTAGAATGAGAGTCGCCTTTTGAATCCAAGAGGTCAATGTACGAATCATTTAACAATTTTTTAAAAATTTTTGTCTTTATTTTCATACTGTACGTCTGCCTCTATGAAGAAGAAAGTCGAAAATTTGAATCATAGGCATGAAATTTTACCTCTTGATAGTTACTCAGCATCTTTGGTTTCGCTGTTCACAATATCAAATTAATACCTACAACTTGGAAAATACGTCACATTTCAGTATAAGACGATGGTAGAAAAGTCTGCTTTCTTAGAGTTGCTTGGTATGTGAAAGGTCCCGCGTTAGATACTCACCAGCGGTAATGTCTTTAACTCACACAAAAACATCTCCTTCTCCTCTGGCAATGCCAAATGAAGAATTCCAGGCGCCGCCGTTATTTAGAATTCTTTTCACCCATGATGTCTTCCCAATACCGACTGGAGTGAAATCGGATTAGATTTACAAAGACGGATATCGTCACCAATTAAAATTCTTACTGCTGCTTACACAAAAAATGTAGTTTTTGTGTTATTATTGAAAAATAAGAAATAAAAACACCATTATATGCTCGGATACGATGGCTTCGAGAAGTTAGTTTGGTGTAACACAACTCTCTGTTGCACATATTTATTTTCTTACTAACCAGATTGTTTCAAGGTTATGGAAGACGACTGTGAATGACAACAATAATTTCGTTGCGATTCCCGTTAATTTTATATGCATTCGTTGTTACGACAAGATAAACTTAACAAGAAATAGATAGAAATGAAAGAAAAAATGTGAGAAAGACAGTGCTTGTATCGTCGTTTATTGACCAGTGGTATGTCAGCTAAGCTAATCAGACTTAATAATTAGTTGAAGCTGTGAAGGTCCACAATCGATTGACAACATTGATAGTTTTGGGTAATTGTATAGGAATTATAAACAAGAAGTAGGCTTAAGTTTGCCACTCTTGTTCGAGAAATTACAAAATTCGTTTCTCAATTACTTGTGCGCTACAGACGCGCTATTAATAAATCTAATAGGCACTGTGCCCTGCAGCTCATTGGCTTATTTTCCTTTAAGTGCCATTAGAATTATTGTTTCGAGAGCGATCCACAACGTCCAGTAGCTTATTATATTAAGAATGAATCTATAGAGGAAAGTGACATCAATATTAACACAGCTAGTTTGTATTTGTTACACAAACGTTAACCCACTGGTGAAAAAAAATCGCAACACCAAAAAACAATTAATGTAGAGTATAGAAATTTCTGGAATACACTTCTCTAGGTATTTAAGTGATTAACAATGCAAGGTCACAGGTTAATGTAACCACGAGATAAGCCATTGCAAATGTGAAATGCTGGTACATTAATAATGGGTGTAACCGCCAGCATCATTGTGTTGTCCGGCTGCCGAATGTCAGTTTGTGGGATGGAGTTCCATGCCTGTTGCACTTGGTCGTTCGGTACACGGACGGTTATGTTGGGTGTGGATGACGCTGGAGTTGTCGTACGATGATGTCCCATATGTGGTCGATTGGAGAGTGTAGAGCGTGTTGGGTTACAACAGCAGTTTTTGGACGAACATCATACTGTTGGAAAACACCTCCTGGAATGATGTTCATGAAAGGCATAACAACAGGTCGAATCACCAAACTGACGTCTTACGTCTAACGTCGATCAGTTGTAGAATTTTGGAACACGTATTACGTTCGAGTATAATGACTTTTCTGGAGACTAGAAATCTACTCTATAGGAATCAGCATGGGTTTCGAAAAACACGATCGTGTGAAACTCACCTCGGGCTATTCGCCCTCGAGACTCAGAGGGCCATAGACACGGGCTCCCAGGTAGATTCCGTGTTTCTTGACTTCCGCAAGGCGTTTTATACAGTTCCCCACAGTCGTTTAATGAGCAAAGTAAGAGCATATGGACTATCAGACCAATTGTGTGATTGGATTGAAGAGTTCCTAGATAACAGAACGCTGCATGTCATTCTCAGTGGAGAGAAGTCTTCTGAAGTAAGAGTAATTTCAGGTGTGCCGCAGGGGAGTGTCGTAGGACCGTTGCTGTTCACAATATATCTAAATGATATTGTGGATAACATCGGAAGTTCACTGAGGCTTTTTGCGGATGATGGTGTAGTATATCGAGAGTTTGTAACAATGGAAAATTCTACTGAAATGCAGGAGGATCTGCAACGAATTGACGCATGGTGCAGGGAATGGCAATTGAATCTCAATGTAGACAAGTGTAATGTGCTGCGAATACATAGAAAGAAAGATCCTTCATCGTTTAGCTACAATGTAGCAGGTCAGCAACTGGAAGCAGATAATTCCATAAATTATCTGGTAGTAGGCATTAGGAGTGATTTAAAATGGAATGACCATATAAAATTAATCGTCGGTAAAGCAGATGCCAGACTGAGATTCATTGGAAGAATCCTTAGGAAATGCAGTCCGAAAACAAAGGAAGTGGGTTACAGTACACTTGTTCGTCCACTGCTTGAATACTGCTCACCGGTGTGGGATCCGTACCAGATAGGGTTGATAGAAGAGATACAGAAGATCTAACGGACAGCAGCGGGCTTCGTTACAGGATCGTTTACTAATCGCGAAAGCGTTACGGAGACGATAGATAAACTCCAGTGGAAGACTCTGCAAGAGAGACGCTCAGTAGCTTGGTACGGGCTTTTGTTGAAGATTCGCGAACATACCTTCACCGAGGAGTCAAGCAGTATATTGCTTCCTCCTACGTATATCTCGCGAAGAGACCATGAGGACAAAATGAGGGAGATTAGAGCCCACACAGAGGCATACGGACAATCTTTCTTTCCACGAACAATACGAGACTGGAATAGAAGGGAGAACCGGTAGAGGTACTCAAGGTACACTCCGCCACACACCGTCAGGTGGCTTGCGGAACATGGTTGTAGATGTAGATGTGGACGTACAATTTAGTAGTGAGAGTGCGTGGTATAGCCACGAGTGCTCCTGCTGTCATACGAAATTGCACTCCAGACCATAAGTTCAGATGTAGGTCCCGTGCGTCTAGCACGCACCCAGGTTGGATGCAGGTTGTCAATTGGCCTCCTTCTAGCCAATACACGGCCATCACTGGCACAGAGGCAGAACCAGCTTTCATCAGAAAACACAATAGACCTCGACCCTCGTTCAGAGCTGTCCTTGAAGTAACCGATGTGTAACAGTTCGTTGCGTCACTGTGGTGCCAACAGCTGCTCAAATTGTTGCTGCAGATGCAGTGCGATCCGCCAGAGCCATACGCCGAACATGATAGTCTTTCCTCTCTCTAGTGTCACGTGGCAGTCGGAGCCTGGTCTTCTTGCGCCCATACATTCTCGTAACTACCGCTGTCAGAATTATCTGCAGTGGCTACATGTCTGCCAAGTCTTTCGGCAGTACAGCAGAAGGAACGTCCAGCGTCTCGTAGCCCTGTTACACGACCTCAGGGACGTGCTGATAATGGCGTCTTTGTCGCCTTAGAGGCATTCTTGACTAACAACACCTCACCTCGTCCAGTCTCAAAGGTAGCCGAAGCTCCTGACCGTTACGGAATGTATTTAAAGCAAACTTGATTTACATCCTTATAGTGGTGCTACTAGCTCCACTTTTATTCGACTGGGACGAAATTTGAATATAGTCATCTCTCAGATGGCCGGCTGCTGTGGCGGAGCGGTTCTAGGCGCTTCAGTCCGGAACCGCGCTGCTGATGCGGTCCCAGGTACGAATCCTGCCTCGGGCATGGGCGTGTGTGATGTCATTAGGTTAGCTAGGTTTAAGTAGTTCTAAGTCTAGGGGACTGATGACCTTAGATGTTAAGTCCCATAGTGCTTAGAGCCATTTGAACCATCTCTCAGATGTAGGAACGCGGCTATCAACTTTAGTTTATGTCGCATAATTCACGGGTATTGCGATTTTGTTCCCAACGGTGTATTTTACCTGCAACGTCAACCAAAAGTGTTAAAATCAGTTTATACGACAACTAGAATAAAATCTTCAGTCTCAAGAAAACCACCAGCAATCCTTCACACTAAAAGGTTGTCGCCATTCTAGTGCCTGACAGAGCCGGTGGACAGAAACCGTCACACGGCAGGTCCAAACATCGTGGCGCTCTATGGTCTCCAGCGATTAGTAACAAATAGTTCTGTACCGTCAACGGATAAACGTTGTTAGAGTGAGCCCTGAAAACGTGTCCGTGTAGCACCCGGCAGACGTTTGTCTACTCGACCTGGTGTTTGCTTTAAGTACTAGCTAAGGCCGATATTTCAGAAATGTGTGAGAATGTGTTCGCAGTGCAATATCTCAGTTCTTATTGCTGTCTTCGTTCATTGAAACTATGATAAAAGGAGTGAAGAAAAAATGTGTCAGTCGTGACGAGCTTAAGAACTCTGTGGGAAAAGCAACTTGCAAAGTAGATCGAAAATTCGTTCGCTAGATCCAATTTAAGTCGCTGAAAAAAACCGAATTATTACTACTGGTTGTAATGCTCGTAGATAACTGTGATTACGAAGGGACCTGCCAGGGTAGCCGAGCGCGCCTACGCGCTGCTTTCTGGACTCGGGTAGGCGCGCCGGCCCCGGATCGAATCTGCCTGGCGGATTAACGACGAGGGCCGGTGTGCCGGCCAGCCTGGATGTGATTTTTAGGCGGTTTTCCACATCCCAAAAGGTGAATACCGGGCTGGTACCCACGTTCCGCCTCAGTTACACGTGTCGCAGACACTTTAAACAGGTCCGCACTCTTTCACGATTTCCACTAGACGCAGGCAGTTGGGGTACACTGATTACGTGCTGGGGGGTACGGAGTGGCGGCAGGAAGGGCATCCGGCCATCCCTCACACTAACATTGCCAAATCCATTGCAACCACGCCGACCCTGCGATCGCTGTGGGACTACGGTGCAAGTGAAAGAAAGAAAAGAACGAACTGTGATTACGAAGGCTTTCCCAGCGTAATCACATCAGAAGCCTCTATGGGTAGGAGATGGTGGAACTTGTGAAGAAGTTTGATAAACTTTGTAAGAAGAAAGGGAAGTTGCTGAGTGCCCTCGCTTTTTTGCTGAGACGCCGCGATGGAAGAGTAATATCTAAGTTTGCTAGATTTGTGCATTTTATTGAAACGAAAACGGCCAACAATATCAAGAAGCGTGCCAGCTTCGCCTTAGTAAAGGAGCGGATTCGCTTCACTCGAAGACAACTGGATCTCATTTAAAAGGATTTACTTTTCTTGCACTTGGAGGTATCGTCGCTGCTGTCGGCTGCATCCTGGGAATGTGTGGATAGTTCTTCTTGGGCACTATCAGATTGGACGCATAGGAGCGATGTCATGAAACTGTCTTCGAAGTTTCAACGGCTTTGTTCTCAACCCATGATATCTGATGACGACACCCGTCGACAGACAGTGATTAACCTCACGAGTAAAGAACTGGATGACGCCATGCTGTCAGTGTTGGAGAAAGGCCTGAATTTTGTCCCTACACCGAGGAATGTGGCTATCGCCGATTTCATTTGCACAGCCGAACAAGCGGTGTCCAGCTTTTCTGAGGACCAAGCTGAAGAGATTAGGCAAGAGGTCTCACACACATTGCGTCGGGAGCCGCCTCCATGGAGTAACATCTCCTCTCTCGAAAGGGCAGCAGTCCATTCCATTAGAGAAGACAAAGGCAATGCAACGGTTCTTCTGTCACGGGATGACTATCTGGGAAAGATGGATCATTTACTTGAGGACTCAGCACACCGAAGATTGCAGGACGACCCAACTGAACGCATAAAACGGAAGACGCTTTCACTTCTGAAGAAGAGTTCTTTACCTGACGATGTTCTCAAAAAACTTCTTCCTGGTGCTGCCGTTCCACCGAGATTATACGGTCTACCCAAGATTCATAAGCAAGGGGTCCCTCTTCGTCCGATCGTGAGTAATTTGGATGCTCCTACCTACAATCTAGCCAAGTATTTAGCATCTGTTCTTGGCCCTCACGTCGGTAAATATGAACATCACATTATCAATTCTATGCTGTTTATTCAGAGATTGAAGTTCTTGTCTCCTAGTCCCTGGGATTTGCTTGTGAGTTTTGATGTCGTGTCACTTTTTACCCGTGTTCTTCTGGAAGACTCCTTGCAATTAATTGGTGAGAAACTGGATGAGGAAACAACCACGCTTTGTCGCCATGTGCTGACGTCGATGTACTTTTTATTCCATGGCAAATATTTTGAACAGGCTGACGGAGTGGCTATGGGGAGCCCATTGTCCCCAATAGTCGCCAATCTTTTTATAGAGGATTTTGAGGACATGGCGCTGAAGACGGCGTCTTTAAAACCAACCTGTTTCTGGAGGTACGTCGACGATACGTTTACGGTGTGGCCTCATGGGAGAGAAGTTCTTGACCGCCTCCTAGATCATTTTTATTTCCTGCATCCTAGCATCAAGTTTACCATGGAGGTGGAAAGAGATGGAAAGCTTCCGTTTCTGGATGTTCTGGTGTTCAGAAGGGTTGATGGGACACTGGGACACAGTGTTTATCGAAAGCCTACGCACAAGGACCGTTACCTGCATGCTTCTAGCTGTCATTCATCGTTCCAGCGTACGGGGGTCCTGCGGACGTTGGCGAGAAGAGCTTATGCCATTTCAGATGGAGAAAGCTTGACACAAGAATTGGACCATCTTAAGGTTGTGTTCAAGCAGAATGGCTATACAGATAATTGTCCGTCGTGCTTTCCAGTTTGGATCTTCACCTGAACCACCAGAAGATACCTGCAAATCGGTAGCTTTTCTTCCTTTAGCTGGAAGCATCTCCTCGAAGATAAGGAGAATTCTAAAAAGATATCATATCAAAAGTATTTTTCGTCCGCCAGCCAAAATTAGAGCGCTTCTTGGCTCAGTTAAGGATGACTTGGGTTTGAGGAAGCCCGGTGTGTACAAGATCCCTTGCCACTGTGGGAAGGCTTATATTGGTCAGACAATCCGGACCATTCAGGATCGATGTGTTGAGCACCAGCGGCACACACGTTTGCTTCAACCTGAGAAATCTGCAGTGGCGGAGCACTGTCTCACCGAGGGACATAGAATGCTGTATGACGAGACACAAATGGTTGCCCTTGCATCTCCCTATTGGGACTGTGTTTTAGAAGAATCCATAGAGATTCGTTTATCTGATAATCTTATTAATGGAGAAAAGGGTTATCTTTTAAGCAAGACTTGGAACCCGGTGTTGTCAGACATTAAAAAACATCGGTCTGTATTTCGATCGTCGGAATAAATTTTTAATTTTTGATAGCGATATCTCGATTTCCCCTGGCTCCACCACTGGCGGCGCGGTATGTTTACTTGGGATAGAGGGCAGTTACTGAACCTTCTCGCGCACGCGTTGTGGGCCTTCTGCGGCCTGTATGGGGGCCACCGCTTGCGCTGAGAAGTCAGTTCCGCCGAGATCGTGTACCAGCACTCTCACCTGAAGATGGCGGCCAGTTGAACCGCGGAAATATTGTGTCAAGATGACATTATGATCCGGCTGCACACCCGAGAAGACTATTATCACGTTTTAAGTTCCTCGGACATTGGACGATGATGCGCACGGCGAGAAACGTCTGAAAGTAAACACCCTGCAAGTGTCATGGTCTAGGGAATGTTTTAGCGGTATTCCCTAGGTGACCTCGTAATTATAGAAGGCACAATTGATCCATACAAGAATGTATTTATCCTCGGGACCAGGTCCACACCTCCACGCAGTTTATTTTTCCTCGGGCGATGTCACCTACCAGCAGCACACTGCAAAGTGTCGCACAGCTGGCAGTGCCTGTGCGTGGTTCGAAGAGAACCAGGTTGAGTTTACCGTACTCCTCTGACCACCAACAGCCCGTATCCAAACCCCATCGAGAATCTGCAGGACCATCTCGATGAGGCTGTTCGCGCCATGGTTCGTCAACCGAGAAACCTAGTGCAGCTGACATTGGAGTCAGAATGGCCTCACATGTCTTTCAGTACCTTCTGGAACCTTGCTGACTCTCTTCCTGCACGTCTCGCGGTGGTCCGCGTTGCAATAGGTGGGCCGGCCGCGGTGGTCTCGCGGTTCTAGGCGCGCAGTCCGGAACCGTGCGACTGCTACGGTCGCAGGTTCGAATCCTGCCTCGGGCATGGATGTTTGTGATGTTCTTAGGTTAGTTAGGTTTAAGTAGTTCTAAGTTCTAGGGGACTAATGACCACAGCAGTTGAGTCCCATAGTGCTCAGAGCCATTTTGCAATAGGTGGTTATTCAGGCTTATGACAGGTGGTCACATTAATGTGACTGGACAGTGTAAATCGTATTGTATGTAAGGAATTAATGGCTGTGGCCTTGCCGCAGTGGATACACCGGTTCTCGTGAGATCACCGAAGTTAAGCGCTGTCGGGCGTGGTCGGCACTTGGATGGGTGACCATCCTAACCGCCATGCGCTGTTGCCATTTTTCGGGGTGCACTCAGCCTCGTGATGCCAATTGAGGAGCTACTCAACCGAATAGTAGCGGCTTTGGTCAAGAATACCATTGTAACGACCGGGAGAGCGGTGTGTTGACCCCACGCCCGTCCTATCCGCATCCTCCCCTGAGGATGACGTGGCGGTCGGATGGTCCCGGTAGGCCACTCGTGGCCTGGTACGGAGTGCTTTTATGTAAGCAATTATTACTAATTAACTAACGACAGGAGGCCATTTCTTCCTGCTTAGTAGCTCAGTTCGTTTCATAAATGGCTACAAGTAATGATCTGAAGTTCACGAGAATAGTGCAATGACAACGAAAGTATAATCATGGTTTTACTTTAAGTGAAGGCAAAGGACTGAACTGTAACTCTGAGAAATAAAGTGAAAAGGGAACAGCCTGAGACATGGGGGCCAAATAAGTGGGCTTTCCAAAAGTGGGCTATCCTGCTATTAATCAAATTGTCATTTGGCTCATCGGGACTTGTTTGAGCCACGTATCGAGCTTCAGTCAGAAATCAAATATTGAAGTGAGGCATGTTGTACTGGCTCGAGAGAAACAGTAAATAGTAACAGCATGTGCTGCCAAATAAGTCCAGTTAAAGGGGCTTCACTGCACAATTACCGTGTACTTAATGACAAAATCATTGAACCACAGCCTGTTTCTGAACTTGTTTAAAACACGAAAAAATGGTTCAAATGGCTCTGAGCACTATGGGACTAAACATCTGTGGTCATCAGTCCCCTAGAACTTAGAACTACTTAAAACCTAACTAACCTAAGGACATCACACACATCCATGCCCGAGGCAGGATTCGAACCTGCGACCGTAGCGGTCACGCGGTTCCAGACTGAAGCGCCTAGAACCGCATGGCCACACCGGCCGGCTAAACCACGAAAGCTCAGAATTCGTTACAGAATGAATTTATTTTCATTGTTACAGCGCCTGTGATTTCTTTTATTTAACTCTCCATTGTGAAGCGCAGGATGTAAACGTTTGTGCAAATTATTTACTTACGAACAAGTGCTAAGAAAAATGGTTCAAATGGCTCCAAGCACTATGGGACTTAACATCTGAGGTCACCATTCCCCTAGATTTAGAACTACTTAAACCTAACTAACCTAAGGACATCACACACATCCATGCCCGAGGCAGGATTCGAACCTGCGACCGTAGTAGCACCGCGGTTCCCGACTGAAGCGCCCAGAACCGCTCGGCCACAGCGGCCGGTCGAGTGCTAAAGGCATAGTAAAAAACGTCCAGCGCCTAACACTAAAATTTTGATGTGTTGTTTTGAGGTTGTGGTAGGTACAGTGGAAATGTGAAGGGTATCGTTAGGCGTCAAAAATATCTGTTACTATTTACTGTTTCACTCGAGCCGGTACCACATGCCTCACTTCAATATTTGATTTCTGACTGAAGCTCGATACGTGGCTCAAACAAGTCCCGATGAGCCAAATGACCATTTGATTAATAGCAGGATAGCCCACTTTTGGAAAGCAATGCAGGAATGATTCAGCGTGCCATGGGTTCGGTAAGTCCGTGGCGAAATTCTGGAGGCATGTGCTGCCAGATGTCTACGCCCGGGTCTCGCAGCTCTCTTCACTTACGGGCGGTTGGTTTGTGCACCTGGAGCTGACGCACGGTTGCGTCCCAGATGTGTTCAATTGGTTTCGCATCAGTCGAATTTGGTGGTCAAAACATCAACGTAACTTTACAGTCACACTCCTCAAGCCACTGTAACACAACTCTGACCTTGCAACACCGACAGTTACTCTGCAGAAAGAGTCCATCATTTATATAAATGATATGCCCTCTAGTGTTACGGGTAACTCTAAAATATATCTGTTTGCTGATGACACTAGCTTGGTAGTAAAGGATGGTGTGTGCAACATTGGCTCGGTTTCAAATAGTGCACTACATGACCTAAGTTCATGGCTTGTAGAAAATAAACTAACGTTAAATCACAGTAAGACTCAGTTTTTACAGTTTCTGATACACAAAACCTGACGTTTTAATTTCACAGAACGGGCATATGTTTTGTGAAACTGAACAGTTTCCTAGATGTTCAGATAGATAGTAAGCTGTCGAGGAAAGACCATGTTCAGGATCTTGTTCAAAGACTTAATACTGCCATTTTTACTATTCGAACTGTATCAGAAGTGACTGATCGTTCGACACGAAAATTAGTCTACTTTGCTTATTTTCATTCGCTTATGTCGTATGGTATTATATTTTGGGGTAACTCTTCCCATTCTAAAAGGATACTTTTGGCGCAGAAACGGGCGATTCGGGCAATAAGTAGTGTAAGTTCACGAACCTCTTGTCGACCCCTGTTCACGAGTCTGGGTATTTTGACATTGACCTCTCAATATATATATTCCTTACTGTCATTTCTTGTTAACAATATTAGTTTATTCCCAAGAATAAGCAGCTTTCACTCGGTTAATACTCGGCAGAAATCAAACCTGGATTTGGATCGGACTTCCTTAACTCTTGTGGAAAAAGGTGTGGAGTATACTGCTGCAAGCTACCACTTGAATTCAAAAATCTTAGCAGTAATCCACACGCTTTCAAATCGAAACTGAAGAGTTTCCTCATGGGTCTCTCCTATTCTGTCGAGGAGTTCCTTGAATAATTAAGTTGATTCTTATTGTATTGTTGATTGTGTTTACTTAAACTTATGGAGTGACTTTTTTCGGGTTCATAAACATTTATATTTATCTGTTATTACTTTTATGTTGTAATTTCATCTACTGACACGTTCCATGACCTCGGAGATTTGCTCCTCAATTTGGTCCTACGGAACTTGACGTGTAAATAAATAAATGAATAAACGAACATCAAACGCGTAGGGCTGCAGGTCACAGATTCCATGGAAGCCCTTGTGAATCCCCCCGATAGCATAACACTGTTCCCACCATCATGCGACTGTGGGGCAGTGTATGTTTCGAGCAGCCGTTCGCCTGGCCGGCGGCATATCTGGATGAAATCATCGACCTGGTATAACAAGAAACGTGATCTATCCATACCAGACGACACGTTTCCATTGATCCACAGTCCAATCTCGATTGTCGGTGGGTCAACAGGAGGACACATAACGGTCGTGTGCTGACAAACCTCATGTTCAGCAATTTTCACTGAACGGTGTGCTCCCAAACAGTTGTGACTGCACCAGAATCATACTCTGTTTTAGGTCTACCACTAACTGACACCTATCCTGCTTACAGAATGGGTAATCCTCAAACTATGTGACTTGGGGGGGGGGGGGGGCGTCTAACGTCTTGTCGCCTACTACTCGTGACTCGTGGTTTTACCGTCCTTCGACCAGTTTCCATAGATGCTGACGACAGTAGCACCCAGCCATAGCGTCGCCTTTTCCGAGATCTTCGCCACCAGGTCCCAGGGCGTAACAATCGGCACTTTGTCACAGCCGCCTACGTCAGCATATTCCTCAAATGTTTCCCGTATCGTTGCTAGAATTATTCCCCATTCGTAGCACGTTCTCACAACGCAACGAGGTTGCACTCAGTCTCACTTTCTGTAGTAGTCAATCTGTTTGGCTCATCAGGGCAAGAGGATTACAAAATAAATACACTACTGGCCATTAAAATTGCTACACCACGAAGATGACGTGCTACAGACGCGAAATTTAACCGACAGGAAGAAGATGCTGTGATATGCAAATGATTAGCTTCTCAGAGCATTCACACAAGGTTGCCGCCGGTGGAGACACCTACAACGTGCTGACATGAGGAAAGTTTCCAACCGATTTCTCATACACAAACAGCAGTTGACCGGCGTTGCCTGGTGAAACGTTGTTGTGATGCCTCGTGTAAGGAGGACAAATGCGTACCATCACGTTTCCGACTTTGATGAAGGTCGGATTGTAGCCTATCGCGATTGCGGTTTATCATATCGCGACATTGCTGCTCGCGTTGGTCGAGATCAAATGACTGTTAGCAGAATATGGAATCTGTGGATTCAGAAGGGTAAGACGGAACGCCGTGCTGGATCCCAACGGCCTCGTATCACTAGCAGTCGAGATGACAGGCATCTTATCCGCATGGCTGTAACGGATCGTGCAGCCACGTCTCGATCCCTGAGTCAACAGATGGAGACGTTTGCAAGACAACAACCATCTGCACGAACAGTCTGACGACGTTTAAAGCAGCATGGACTATCGTCTCGGAGACCATGGCTGCGGTTACCCTTGACGCTGCGTCACAGCCAGGAGCGCCTGCGATGGTGTACTCACGACGAACCTGGGTGCACGAATGGAAAACGTCATTTTTTCGGATGAATCGGGGTTCTGTTTACAGCATCATGATGGTCGCATCCGTGTTTGACGACATCACGGTGAACGCACATTGGAAGCGTGTATTCGTCATCGCCATACTGGCGTATCAACCTGGCGTGATGGTATGGGGTGCCATTGGTTACAAGTCTCGGTCACCTCTTGTTCGCAGCCGGACGGTGTGGCCGTGCGGTTCTAGGCGCTACAGTCTGGAGCCGAGCGACCGCTACGGTCGCAGGTTCGAATCCTGCCTCGGGCATGGATGTGTGTGATGTCCTTAGGTTAGTTAGGTTTAATTAGCTCTAAGTTCTAGGCGACTGATGACCTCAGAAGTTAAGTCGCATAGTGCTCAGAGCCATTTGAACCATTTCTTGTTCGCACTGACGGCACTCTGAACAGTGGACGTTACATTTCAGATGTGTTACGACACGTGGCTCTATCCTTCATTCGATCTCTGCGAAACGCTACATTTCAGCAGGATAATGCAAGGCCGTATGTTGCAGGTCCTGTACGGGAATTTCTGGATACAGAAAATGTTCGACTGCTGCCCTGGTCAGCACATTCTCCTGATCTCTCACCAGTTGAAAACGACTGGTCAGTGGTGGCCGAGCAACTGGCTCGTCACAATACGCCAGTCACTACTCTTGATGAACTGTGGTATCGTGTTGAAGCTGCATGCTCAGCTGTACCTGTACACGCCATCCAAGCTCTGTTTGACTCAATGCCCAGGCATATCAAGGCTGTTATTACGGCCAGAGTGGTTGTTCTGGGTACTGATTTCTCAGGATCTATGCACCCAAATTGTCAGTTCTAGTATAATATACTTGTCCAATGAATACCCGTTTATCATCTGCATTTCTTCTTGGTGTAGCAATTTTAATGGTCAGTAGTGTATTTAGATCTCAACAGAGTACAGAAGAAGTAGAAGACAGACAATGAACTCATATGTAAAACAAAGATCGAGGAAGTGCACAAATACATACACTGATCAAGCAGAGCATTATGACGACCTACCTAATTTTTTTTTTTTTACCCTCATTTTGATCGTTTTTGTTCGTTGTATTTGCTCGGGGCGGACGTCGAAAGACACCCATTTCAGTTCGTTGTTGATCCATTAACTTAGTTTTTTTATTACCCTCTGTCCGAACACGCTGAGTTACCGTGCCGGCGACCTAACCTAATAGCCGGTATGTACACCATTGGCACGGATAACAGCGGCGATGCGTCGAGGCAAGGAAGGAATGAGGCATTGGAAGGTCATTGGAGTTGGTACCACAGCTGCACACACAAGTCATCTAATTCCAGTAAATTACAGGGAGGGGGCTCTGATGGCACATTCAATCACATCACAGATGTGTTCGATTGGGTTCAGATCTGGCGAGCTGGACGCCAGCACGTCAATTGGAACTTCACTTGCCCGGTATCGACAGATAATTACGATATTGCAGTGCCTGTATTATTCAAGGAACTTTGCATCGTAATCAGAATAACACAGGGACTACAATATCGTATGAAGTAAATCGGTTAAGAGGTTATCGAGATTTATATTAACATCTTTCCCACTTTATATATCAAGATGGCCTTCCAGTACGTAATTAAAACACACGTGTACTCGTATCCAACGTAGAGTCATAATTTCAAAGCAGTCGGTGAAAAACGTTCGAAGATTTAATATTTTGAATCAACAAACGTTGACATTTTTATTTGTACACATACAGTAGTTTCTAAATGTTTAGCATTTATGTTTTATATAGTTTCTCAAGATATTCTTTGTTATCTTCAAGTTTTGAAGACTCAAAAGCACTATGGGAGACCCAAGTCTTCTTTATATGATTATTTTGCCTCAAAATGGAGTAAACTCTTGTGCCGCCACTGTCGCTCTAGTGTAGCTGTAGACTGTACTAGTGGGAAAACAGAAGTTTCCTTGCACAAAAGCAAGGCTGCAATAAAATTTTGTACAGACATGGTTTGGGATAAATACTTCTGAGAACGCTGTTATCACCCAACTAAAGCACTTGTTGTTAATGTGGCGTGATTTTCTTCATTCAGGTTTCGGGTACTAAGTGTTTGTGGTGTCTTAATCGTTTCATCTCATCTTCACCATAAAGACGCGCAACTTGCTAAAGTGGCGTCAAAGAGAAAGACTTGAACTATGCAGCCGAACAACGGCAGACGGAATCTCTCGGCCGATAATGCCATAGGGTCATCACTACTAAATCATTCTGATGGACTTCAGAGCCTTCATGCAGATTTTGATATTAGATGTAAGCTTAGAAACAAATATGACGTTCATCCATTTTTAACAGCTTGCTTTCAAACATTGCACTGATCAGCCAGAACATTATGACCACCGGTCTACTTTCGATATAAACCCATCCAGATGATAGCAGGGTCACCTGGTGAAGAATGACTGCTAGTCAGACACACATGGTGCATGTAGTATCAGCGAATGTGCTGTCTGTGTGTAGAATGTGGAAGGTGCCCGATCTATCTGAGTTTGACAGAGGGCAAATTGTGATGCCCCAGAGGCTCGGAACGAGCATTTCGGAAACTGCACAACTTGGATGTTCGAGGAGTCTTCACCACGTCTCGAAACCTAGAACAACGATGTCTCCTGACAAGTAGGAGGGCCCGCTGAGTGGTTTCGTCTTAATGAATGCAGCCCACATAACAGAACTGCCATGCACTTCCTTCTTCATGGCAATTCGCAGCCACACTCTGCAGGGGCAGTGAAGACACTCCTGCAGCCTTTTCGATGGGAAGTGTTCGATCACCCACAACACAGCCCTAACTCGCTCGTCCTGAGTATCATCTCTGTTCACTTGAAATGCTGGATACGACGACAACACTTGGACCCAGGCTACTTTCTGGACAACCCTCGTAATATTCCGAATTGCGTTATCACCAATAAATGACATATGCATTCTTTACCGCATAGTGTCAGTAAAAAAAAAAAAAAGGAACTAGAAGAGGGAAAAGGTGAGAAATACAGAACAAGGACAGCTTTTGCTGGTTACAGTGACGGCAATAATTATAAAACTTCTATATTTACAACAGATAACAGATCACATTTACAAGAGGTTTTCGAAATTTGTTCCGTTTGCTTGTATATAAGTATTGCATCACTCAGTCATCCCTTCACGCACTCGCTCTAAAATACCCTCCGTGTTTTGGGTGTGACGTCACATTTTCAATATGTATCACCCACTTCTGGGGCTATTTCCCTACATTTGTGATCTCATGTGTCTTTTATTAAATTGCTTGTCCCAACGTCATCTACGACGCTACGGAGTTTTTAAATATTAATAAGAATCAGTGTGAGTAATATACTACGGTATAGGTGAGTTCCCATAAATATTTCAAAGCAATTGAAGCACTGTTAATAACCATGTCGTAAGACTCCTGACTGAAGAGCGTGGCTCAACGCGTCACTGGATTACGATTTGTCACGCCACTAGCGGTGACGTGGCGTTTGGAGCTGGCGGGCACGCAGGCGGTAGCGGTGCAGCTGAACGAGTCAGAAATACTGCGCAGAAGACCTGCAGAGTCCATGGGCGGGGGCGAGAGTCGGCTTCTCGCCCCCTCCTCCCGAGCTGTTCACGGAACTTCTCTGTAGTGCGCCGCTCGCTTACCCGCGTTTTTCGCTATCTTTGTTGCTGCCGCAAGCAAGACGGCACCTACGTAGGGCGTAGCATTTGGGCCGACCTCAAAGATTCCCGTACTCCCTACCACAGACACTTACAATAAAAAAAGTCTTTGTTTTAAACAAGCTGCAGGTCCTCTTACAATCATTTAAGGCGTACAAGTAATTATTCTGTATAGGCTTATTTAACTGAATTTTCCGGAGGGCATCTGATATGAATTACTTTATCATTCATCTCTTAAATCATGCTCTCCAATTCCCAGTGCAGCCCGGTGAAACGCGTGGCACTTCATTTTACAAAATCACTAAGACGTTTGAAATAATGTTTGACGTAAAGATGACGGTTTGAAGAGAGTTACATTTCGCGTAAAGCTGATTTTTTCCGGTACCTCATTTCGTGCAAACCAAATCAAACTTTTTGCTCCATTTTGGCAGTTGCATGTACTTTAGTTCTTGAATGTGAGGAATATTTGTTAACGAGATATTGAGGGAAACGCACAATATATTTTAAGATCCATTGAGTCTGACAGACAGCTAATTGACTCATGACGTGGTATTACGTAGGAATTCACTAATTAAAAAATCAAATGCATTTACTTAAAAAATATACGAATCCATCTTATAGTTTATTTTTGATAATTACACTACCAATCTGAGACAACTCCAAAGAATTATCAACAACCATGTTTCAGCAATATGAGGACTGTACCCGTCAATGCAGAACTGCAGTAGGAACTGTACCTGTCACTATGGACAAATAACAACAGTGTAGTAACAAAGCACCTACCACTGTAATAAAGCGTTTTTTACATTATTTTGTTTAATCTGTTATTATGCACTGCCATAAAATACAAACTAATCGCTATAAATAGAAAGAAGAGTTTAAAAGCGGAGGTCTGCCTCTGTAGTGTTCCTCCTATTTTGTCTGTCTTCCTCTTCATTTCCGAGTGACTTGTGCATCCCACATCATTCACAATTTGTTGCATGCATTTACGTCGTCACCGGCGTTTCTTTCTCTCGATGGCTCCTTCAGCTATTGTTCGAATGGCGTTATTGTGTCTTAAAATGTGTTGTGCGAGTTATCCCTTATTCTCTGGGTGTGCTTCCTCAGAGATCTGGTTTCCTGTGCTCTTCTCAGCACCTCTTCATTGGTAGAGATCTCTCCAGCTGATATTCATCATCCTTCAGTAGCACCAAATCGTCAGGACTTCTAGCCGTCATCTCCCTTCTTTTTATGTTGATCAAGTTTCACAACTGTATAGGGCCACACTCCAAACAAATGCTTTCATAAACAATTTCCTTATTTGCAGACTGTTGTCCTTACTGGTGAGTATTTTCTTTCTAAAATGAAACGCAATTTTAGCCTTTCGTATTCTGCTCACAGTTTCTTTCCGGCTTATGCCAGCCCTTGTAATCCTGCTTTCCAAATACACTATGTGATCAAAAGTATCCGGACACCTCCAGAAACATACGTTTTTCATATTAGGTGCATTGTGCTGCCACCTACTGCCAGGTATTCCCTATCAGCGACCTCAACAGACATTAGACATCGTGAGAGAGCAGAATGGGGAGCTTCGCGGAACTTAACGGACTTCGAACGTAGTCAGGTGATTGGGTGTCGTTGTGTCATATGTCTGTACGCGAGATTTACACACTCCTAAACATCCCTAGGTTCACTGTTTCCGATGTGATAGTGAAGTGGAAACGTGAAGGGACACGTACAGCACGAAAGCATACAGACCGTCCTCGTCTGTTGATTGACTGAGACCGCCGACGGTTGAAGAAAGTCGTAATGTGTAGTGGACAGCCATTTATCCAGTCCATCACACAGGAATTCCAAATTGCATCAGGATACACTGCAAGTACTATGACAGTTAGGCAGGAGGTGAGAAAAGTTGGATTTCATGGTCGAGCGGTTGCTCATAAGCTACACATCACGCGGGTATGTGCCAAACGACGCCTCGCTTGGTGTTAGGAGCGTAATCATTGGACGACTGAACAGTGGAAAAACATTGTGTGGAGTGACGAATCACGGTACACAATGTGGCGATCCGATGGCAGGTGTGGATGAGCGTCATCTGCCAGCCTGTGTACTGCCAACAGTAAAATTCGGAGGCGGTGGTGTTATGGTGTGGTCGTGTTTTTCCATGGAGGGGCTTGCACCCCTTGTTTTGCGTGACATTATCACAGCACTGCCCTACATTGATATTTTAACCATCTTCTTGCTTCCCACTGTTGAAGAGCAATTCGGGGATGGCGATTGCCTCTTCAACACGATCGAGCACCTGTTCGTAATGCACGACCTGTGGCGGAGTATTTACACGACAATAACATCCTTAAATGGACTGTCCTGCACAGAGTCTTGACCTGAATCCTGTAGCACACCTTTGGAACGCCGACTTCGTGTCAGACCTCATCGACCGACATTGATACCTCTCCTCAGTGCAGCACTCCGTGAAGAATGGGCTGCCATTCCCCAAGAAACCTTCCAGCACGTGACTGAAGGTATGTCTGCGTGGAAGCTGTCGTCAATGCTAAGGGTGGGCCAACACCATATTGAATTCCATCATTACCTATGGAGGGCGCCACGAACTTTTAAATAATTTTCAGCCAGGTGTCCGGATACTTTTGATCACATAATGTAAGCAACTGTATCAAAAATGGAGGTACGAAACTAAAATACTTTTACGTTTTTCTAATCTTATCAGTTCATTAAATCATAAATTGTATTGTCAAATTTTATACTATTAAATAATAATAATCAGAATAATACGAATAATAATAATAAAAATAAATGCTAGTAAGTTCACTATTAGAATATTAAATGGTATTTTGTGGGAACAAAAGATTGGAAACAAAGGTAAAATTCTTCAAAAGAAATCATATGGCTTGGTTCAAATGGATCTAAGCACTATGGGACTTAATATCTGGGGTCATCAGTCCGCTAGACTTAGAACAACCTAAACCTAACTAATCTCAGGACATCACACTCATCCATTCCCGTGGCAGGATTCGAACCTGCGACCGTAGCAGCAGCGCGGTTCCGGACTGAAGCGCCTAGAACCACTCGGCCACAGCGGCCGGCCCAAAACAATTATTAGAAGCATTATGACTAATGGGTTAAATATATATGAGCAGTCAAATCGCAGTTTTGGAGACGGTCTGCAGGGCTGTCCAGGCGGGAAATGGTCAATAATGAAGTCATGAGGAAGAGATGGATGTCACAAGTTCGATTATTGATTTCGTGGAAGGAAAACAACTCATATGGTGTGGACATAGGTGCTCCTTTTTTCCTCGCGCCATTCGAGAGTGGAATGGTAGCGAAGTAGTATGAAAATGGTTCGATGAACCCTCTACCAGGCACTTCAGTGTGAATTGCAGAGTAACCATGTAGGTGTAGATGTAGGCTGTCAGAGGAGAGCTTGATACAGTGCATCATCGAATGCGAACCACCAGGAAGGAAGCAAAGACGGTTACCACCAGCCTCGTGGATACAAGAAATTCTGACACTGATGAAAGAAGAAATATTGAAGAAAATATTCACAAATGGAGAATGAAAATTAAATTTGATGTATTATTCGGTTACCAGACAACGTAAGTACATCATGAAACCTGGAATAATAATGAAAATTGTAATCCTTACATGTTGCACTGTAGGCTTTTAATTCGACAGTTACCCTGAAACGCTAGTTTTCTACGTTAGTTGTCACAAAATTCCCGTAGTTGAGTGCACACCACAGGTACAACCTTGGTGTGTGAAGATCCTAAATACGTCCCTGGTCGTGTGACATCCAAACACCTCGCTACAGTCTGCGGTCGCGCTATGTATGTGGAAGGCTGGCTAGTGTTTCACGTCCCATCGGCAGCACGATCATTAGTGGTGGGTCGCTTGCAGAGCTGGACAAGAATGACGACGTAAATCGGCTGTAGCCTTTACACGGAATGAGTTTGGAATTCGTCTGAAGGGCTCTTGAGGCACCACCGACGCCTTAGGACACTTCGGCCGTATGCAGCTGAATTTGCCGCATTTCAACTACGTAGCTCTATGAACACAAAATGGTTAGAAGAAAGCGCAGTTCTCACCCGTCTACAAGAAGAGTAGCAGAAGTGACCCACAAAGCTACCGTCCATTATCACTGATATCCATCGGTTTTAGAATCATAAGGAAATGTCCATTGCATATTTTTTGCAGACAAGTGGTCATACTAGTTCTAACATAGGCAATCATTGCAGTCATTGCGTTTCACAGACGAAGCTTGTTCCGTTACCTTTTACTAAAAACATTTCTGGTTTTCAGTCATTTGACGTAAGGTAAGTCATTTACACACTCTAAGACAAGAGAATGAAAAAAGAAAAAAACGATGCACCGCGAATGGGTTATACAAATTGGTCTCAAATTTATGTTCACACAGGTTTGTTTTTGGTTTTGTTTTGGGGGAGGAGACCAGACAGCGAGGTCATCGGTCTCATAGGATTAGGAAAGGAAGTTGGCCGTGCCCTTTTAAAGTAACCATCCTGGCATTTGCCTGGAGCGATTTAGGGAAATCACGGAAAACCTAAATCAGGATGGCCGGACGCGGGATTGAACCGTCGTCACCCGAATGTTCATACAGGTATCGATGGAAAATGTAAAATTGGAATTGGTGGCTGATGGATGAATGTGTGACGCTGCAAAAAATGGTTCAAACGGCTCTGAGCACTATGGGACTTAACATCTATGGTCATCAGTCCCCTAGAACTTAGAACTACTTAAACCTAACTAACCTAAGGACATCACACAACACCCAGTCATCACGAGGCAGATATAATCTCTAACCCCGCCGGGAATCGAACCCGGGAACCCGGGCGTGGGAAGCGAGAACGCTACCGCACGACCACGAGGTGACGCTGCAGCGCAATTTCATCGCGCAGCTGGCAATAGTAGTAAACAGGGAACATGTCGATACGAGGGCACCAGACCACTCCGTCTTCAGTCCGCAAATGGCCCATCGGGACCATCCGACCGCCGTGTCGTCCTCAGATGATGATGCAGATAGGATGGGTATGTGGTCGGCACATTGCTCTCCCGGTTGTTGTGATGGTTTTCTTTGACCGGAGCCGCTACTATTCATTCGGTCGAGTAGCTCCTCAATTGGTATGACGAGGCTGAATGCATCCCGAAAAATGGCAACAGTGCATGGCGGCCCGGATGGCCACCCGTCCAAGTGCCGGCTACCCTCGACAGCGCTTAACTTCCGTGTTCTGACGGGAACTGGTGTATCCACTGCGGTAAAGCCGTTGCCTGGGCACTAAGTCTTTGCGAATTTCATTCCGTGTTCTTAGTTGGACAATAACTATGCCTCGCTAAAGTGACCACAAGGACCATTAATATAGGGCTCACAGAAAGGAGGCTGAGCTCACGATGTCCCCTGCGCCGACTACCCTTGACCTCTGTACACCAACAAGTCAGTTTGCAGTGGTGTCTTGAGTGACGAGTCCTGCTTCGAACCGAGCCCTGATGACCGGCGAAGTTGTCTGTAGACGCTCCGAATAGCGGTGGAAAACCAAACTTATTGTCGGCCGTCATACGACTCGATAACCAGGAGTGATGGTCTGAGGTGGCATTTCATTCCATAGCAGGGCCCTTTTGGTTATCATCTGCCGCACCCTTACAGCACTGCGGTAGGTCGACGATATTCCAAGCCCCGTCTTGGTGACCTTCATGGAAAACTATCCTTGGCTTAATTTTCAGCAAGATAATTCCCGCCCGAAAGGCTGTTTTCAATTTGTACAGAAACCAGATGGCAGTTATAAGTGTCGAGGGGCATGAAAGGGAATCAGTGGTTGGGAAGGGAGTGAGACAGGGTTGTAGCCTATCCCCGATGTTATTCAATCTGTGTATTAAGCAAGCAGTAAAGGAAACAAAAGCAAAATTCGGAGTAGGAATTAAAATCCATGGAGATGAAATAAAAACTTTGAGGTTCACCGAGGACATTGTAATTCTGTCAGAGACAGCAAAGGACTTGGAAGAGCAGTTGAACGGAATGGACAGTGCCTTAAATGGAGGATATAAGATGAACATCAACAAAAGCAAAACGAGGATAATGGAATGTAGTCGAATTAAATTGGGTGATGCTGAGGGTATTAGATTAGGAAATGAGACACTTAAAGTAGTAAAGGAGTTTTGCTACTTGGGGAGCAAAATAACTGATGATGGTCGAAGCAGAGAGGATATAAAATGTAGACTGACAATGGCAAGGAAAGCGTTTCTGAAGAAGAGAAATTTGTTAACATCGAGTATAGATTTAGGTGTCAGGAAGTCTTTTCTGAAGGTATTTGTATGGAGTGTAGCCATGCATGGAAGTGAAACGTGGACGCTAAGTAGTTTAGACCAAAAGGGAATAGAAGTTTTCGAAATGTGGTGCTACAGAAGGATGCTGAAGATTAGATGAGTAGATCACATAACTAATGAGGAGGTATTGAAGAGAATTGGGGAGAAGGGAAATTTGTGGCACAACTTGACTAGAAGAAGGGATCGGTTGGTACCTTGGCCATCAAGATCGCCAGATCTCTCCCCAAGAGCACGTTTGGAGCATTATGGGCAGGGCCCTCTAACCAGCTCTGGAGTTTGACGATCTAACGCTCCAGTTGGACAGAATTCGGCATGTTGTTCCTCAGGAGGATATACAGCAACTCCATAAATCGATGCCAAGCCTAATATCTGCTTGCACAAGCGCCAGAGTTGGACCAATGCGTTATCGACTTGCTCCGTTTGGGAAGCTCTTTCCCTTGAACAAATCATCAATTTTTTCTGAAATTTTAATCATCTGTTTGTCAATACATGTAAACACATCTACCGATTTCCGTCCCATTTGGATAATCCCTTCATGGTACATCTTATGCTAGGAAAAATACAGAAGCAGTAGATGGTAAAAAATAGTACAGGAAGCTTATGAAGAGTGTTCAGTAAAGAAAAATAGCAAAAAATCGTTGCTGATCTTTTTCAAATGGAAAAGAGATTTATGGATTTCCAGTGAACGATCTTTAGGTAACATTCTAATTGTCAGAGTCGAACAAAGTACCGCATCGTTTTAACAAACAGTTTGACACGGCATCCAAGACAGTACTTTAATATTAATCTTAGGAACCTATCTCAGCTGTGTAAATTGAAGGTGGAGGGGAGAGAAAGGAAAGGAGATGGAAGGAAGGAAGCTTACCTCAATGGCTAGAGCACAAGGTCAATTTAGACAAGTTGTTTGAAAGAAAAACAATTTTATGCTGCTAATCACATATAAAATGTGGATGAAACAGTTTGTTGTTCAGTCCAATAACAACAAAATATTTACACTTAAACGAAAAGGCAAAGACGGTAGCTTTACTTCAGTCAAAGTATGGCTGTTGCCTACTTTTGGAGTATGTATGTCTGGCCACTCCACCACGTTAGGCTGGGAAAAATGACCACTATGCAAGGCCTTAGAAACGTGCACATAGGTCGCATTCTTTCCTTGTAAATATTCATTGTGATACCTTTCAATACATAATTCAACATTTGTAAGCAGCAAGCTTCTACCAGTAACCGTGGATGGGGAAAATTCAGTTTCCCTTAGAGTGGCCACCTTATGCCACATTTTCCTGCCATCGCAACGTTTATTGATGAAACTATGATCACATGGATTATCAACCGAAATTTGCCACTTGATTAACGATTTCGTGGTAGATAGACGCAGTGTATTATCTTGGGTGGAGAGAGCCACTGACAGGAGTTAAGTTCTGGGGTGTCCGAGTTACGTTCACTGGGGCACTTACTGTTCGTATTACCTTGAGGTGACGCATATCATGGGATACCTCCTAAAATTGTGTCGGACCTCCCTTTACCTTGCGTACTGCAGCATCTCGACGTGGCATGGACTCAACAAGTCGTTGGAAGTGGCCTGCAGAAATATTGAGCCATGCTGCCTTTATAACCGCCCATTATTGCGGAAGTCTTACCGGTGTAGGATTTTGTGCAAAAACCGACCTCTCGATCATGCCCCAAAAATGTTCGATGAGATTCATGTCGGGCGATCTCGGTGGCCAAATCATTCCTTCGAATCGTCCAGAGTTTTCTTCAAACCAATCGTGAGCAACTGTGGCCCGGCAACATGGCATGTTGTCATCCATAAAAATTCCATCGTTGTCTGGGAACATAAATGCCATGAAAGGCTGCAGATGGTCTCCAAGTAGCCGAACATAGCCATTTCCAGTCAATTACCGGTTCAGTTGGACTAGAGGAGACAGTCAGTTCCATGCAAACACAGCCCACACCATTACTGAGCCATCACCGGCTCGCACAGTGCCTTGTTGACGAATTGGGTATATGGTTTCGTGGCGTCTGCGCCACAAAAATGGTTCAAATGGCTCTGAGCACTATGGGACTTAACATCTGAGGTCATCAGTGCCCTAGAACTTAGAACTATTTAAACCTAACTAACTTAAGGACATCACACACATCCATGCCCGAAGCAGGATTCGAACCTATGCGTATTGGATATTTAGTCTGTTGCCAGCTGTCAAAAAGGTTACGTGTGTTTTGGTAACATCAAGGATTATTTGACTTGCATAAAAATAGTTTAGAGAATCTATATTAAATTTTGTTATGGGGATACAATAAAGTGTATGAAATTTTTAGAAATGTTAAATATTGCTTTTGGTGAGCCTGTTTTGCCGGCCGCTGTGGCTGAGCGGTTCTATGCACTTCAGTCTGGAACCGCGCTGCTGCTACGGTCCCAGGTTCGAATCCTGCCTCGGGCATGGATGTGTGTCATGTCCTTAGGTTAGTTAGGTTTAAGTAGTTGTAATTCTAGGGGATTGATGACCTCAGATGTTAAGTCCCATAGTGCTCAGAGCCATTTGAACCATTTTGAGCCTGTTTTGAGCGAACCAAGGGCATACAAGT
The DNA here is from genome assembly GCF_021461385.2 of Schistocerca piceifrons. Classification (NCBI taxonomy): domain Eukaryota; kingdom Metazoa; phylum Arthropoda; class Insecta; order Orthoptera; family Acrididae; genus Schistocerca; species Schistocerca piceifrons. Next base: position 770,020,774 of record NC_060149.1, read on the forward strand.
GGTATAAACATTTCAAAGCAGGTATTAAAGGACAACAGTTTTACAAGCATGGATGAGATTAAAAATGCACAGTTAAGAGACCTATAAAGTATCCCGAAGAAACAGTTCCTAAAGAGTTTCGGGAATTGGAAAAAGCACTGGCACAAGTATATAGTATGTAATGGGGAATATTTTGAAGAGGATAACATTGCTGTAGATTAACAAATAAAGTTCTTACCAAAAAATAGAAATTACTATGTGGACGCACTTCGTATGTCAAGCTTTTCCTTAGAAGTCGATTTCAGCAGTGTTTAGAATAGCTATTGAGCACATATTTCAAGCAATATGTCTCAGAATCAGGTGAATAGTGACCGAGATAGAGATTTAGTGTTCCATAAGCATCAAAGGTTTTACGTGATTTCGAAACTGTCTATAACGATCGGTTTAAAAAAGCCTCTGAGCACAAGGGGACTAAACATCTGAGGTCATCAGTCCCCTAGACTTAGAACTACTTAAACCTAACTGACCTAAGAACAGCACACACATCCATGCCCGAGGCAGGATTCGAACCTGCGACCGTAGCAGCAACGCGGTTCCTGACTGACGTGCCTGCACATTTTCTTGCAATGCTAGACGATTATCCATCACTTCCGGATATCGAAGTATATCAGATAGTATACAGAGTTAACTGATTGATACTGGCAACTAAGATCCCACGAACAGAAACGACGTATATCACTGCACGCCGATCTACGCCGCTAGACGGGTAACGGGCAACACATTTTGGGTGCCCCTGTAGGCCGGTGGCAGCGTTCTTCCGGGAAAGGCCGCTTCTCCTACCAAAAGCGCTGCTCGCTCTTGAGTTTACAGACTATAGTCTCAGTTGTAGGCAATGCAGGTGGCAAACTAAGGTTCATTAGTACTATACTGGAAAATGCAGTAAGCCTATAAAGGAGGCTTCTTACAAAACAGTTGTGAATCCTGATGTGGACTGCTAAGGCAGCCAGTCCACAGTGACGGGTAGCCGAAAGAAAGGCACGCGTACACACACGCCGACTGGCGTGAAGTCTGGAACAGGATAACTATTGAATGCTAATAAGAAAAGTATGCAGCTCCTCGAATACTTAACTTTATTCTTTGTTGGTTTACAACGTTCTTCTTGAGACATTTATACGATAACTATCAAACTATGTAAGGCTAATGGCGCCTTGCTAGGTCGTAGCCATGGACTTAGCTGAAGGCTATTCTAACTGTCTCTCGGCAAATGAGAGCAAAGGCTTCGTCCGTATAGTCGCTAGCAATGTCGTCGTACAACTGGGGCGAGTGCTCGTCCATCTCTCGAGATCTGCCTTGTGGTGGCGCTCAGTCTGCGATCACACAGTGGCGACACGCGGGTCCGACATGTACTAAATGGACCGCGGCCGATTTAAGCTACCACCTAGCAAGTGTGGTGTCTGGCGGTGACACCACAAATCCCATCCTAGAATATTCCTTACGTGAACGGGACCCATCCTAATTAACAATAACAGAGGATATTGGATGTATACTGTAAGAAATTCAAGGAACTGACGCAAATCATGGAAATTGTTATGCAGATCACACCACTTTGAGTGGAAAATGTAGTAAAATTCAAGTTGAACCGAGAGCACCAAAATGTTGTAAAGCAAACTGATTTGAGGACTGGAACATGGAAACATTTGCATTTATTGTTATATCAGTAGTGCAAATATAAGTTTCGTGGTCGATTTGACTGGAAACAGACATGAGTCAGCAGTAAGTCATCAAGTAAGAGCGAGGGGCGGGGGGGGGGGGGGGGGAGAGTGGAATGGACTATTGGACTATTTAATCTCAGCACTCAACGTGCAAGGCCGGCGTTACACGTCAGTCACCCCTTATTGTTTGTGCCGCGGTGAGTTGAAAGCTTTCAGTGTTTCACGGCTTTTGCAGCGATCCCTTGGGAGGCTTAACTCATACCTTCTTTCGCACTGGCAGACTTAGTCCTCTCAGGTATCGCACGCTTGGCAGCCAACACGGAGTTCTTGTGTTTGCGCTCCCCGCTACGGTTGTCTGCGGAAAGTGTCTCACAGAAGCTGTGGTAGCATATTACTTGGACGCTGACATTAGGCAAAGAAGAGCTCTCGAGTGCTTAACGATTAATGCATTGAACCACAATGATTTGCTCATTCGAAATGGATTGAAAATGTGTATGTCACAAAATGACAAAAAACATCAGAATAAATACAGGGATCCGACTTGAGATGTGACTCAAGGTCAGTCGATAATAGGTTGGCATGCCTCCAGAAGGTAAAACTCACTTCTGACTTCTCTGACTGCCTGCTCTCTTTCTCGTCACTGCCTGCTCGCTATCTCCTCCTTCACTCACTGAATATCGACTAGCTGATCGACTACCCACTGTCTGCTCATAGAGGTCGCTGACTGTCTGCTCCTACTTCACAGTTTTGTCATGGTCTCCAGACTCTGTCCTCCAGGTACTAAACTTTCCGTCATATTGTCTTCGTAATTGACAGGTTCAATTTGCATCCCACCCAATGACTTACCGACACTGGATGAACATGCCTACTAGTCTTCGTGCAAAGTGAAAATTTCCGATCTTGTGGCACTTGGAATGTAACCTGGGAGCTCACTTCTCATTCTCATGCTGCTCCTTGTTATGGCAGTTCCCAGCGCTGGCTGCGATTTTCCTAGCGAATTATTCACTGATCAGTCAGAACATTATGACTACCTACCTAAAAACCGTTATGTCCACGTTTGCCACAGATCACAACGGCGACGCGTCGTGCCATGGAAGCAGTGAGACCTTGTTAACTCGTGGAGGGATTTGGCACCACATCTGCACACACAAGTCATCTAATTCCCGTTAATTCCAGGGAGGGGCCCTGACGCCACATTCAATCACATGCCACATATGTTCGATCGGGTTTGGATCTGGCGAGCTGGGGGGCTAGCATATCAAGTGAAACTTGCCACTGTATTCCAAGAACCACTCGATCACCATCCTGCTCTTGTGCCACGGCGATTTATCTTGTTGAAAAATGCCGCTGCCGTCGGGAAACATAATGGTCATGAAGAGGCGTACATGGTCTGGAACCAGTCTATGAAACTCATAGGCCGTCATGGTGCCTTACACGAACTCCACTGGACTCATGGATGTCCATGTGAATGTTCCCCAGAGCATGATGGAGCCGCCGCCAGCAAGTCTTCATCCCGCAGTACAGGTGTCAAGGAGCTGTTCCCCTGGAAGACGACAGATTCGCGCCCTCCCATCGGCAAGATGAAAAACTATAGGGATTCATGATACCATGCAACGCTGTGCCATTGCGCCAACATCCAGTGCAGATGGTCATGTGCCCATTTCAGTCGTAGTTGCCAGGGTCATCAGCTACGGAGGCCCATCGTTAAGACCGTTTGGTGCATTGTGTGTCCAGACACACTTGTACTCTGCCCAGCACTGAAGTCTGATGTTAGTTCCGCCACAGTTCGCCACCTGTCCTGTTTTAGCAGCGCGCCCAGCCAACGACGTACGACATCTGTAATGAGGGGTGGCCTCCCAACCCCACGACGTCTGGACGTAGTTTCACCTTGGTTTCGAGACGCGTTTAAGACTCCTTGAACACCCAACAAGTTGTGCAGTTGTCAAAATGCTCGTGCTGAGCCTCTGGGCCGTCACAATCTATCCTCGATCAAACTCAGATAGATCGCGCGTCTTCCTCACACTACACACAGAAAGCACCTCACTGATACTATATATACCTTGCGTGTGTCTGGCTAGCGACTTTCCTCGCTGGGTCACGTTGCCGTTGCCTGGACGGGTTTATATCTATAGTAGATCGGTGGTCATAATGTTTTGGATGATCAGTGTACATCTCTAGGTATTGCTTCAAATGTTCATCTGCATTCCAGTGCTGTCCAGAAAGGTGTCACTAGCAAAAATCCCACTTGTTTTTTACCGGGAATACCTGTTTGTGACTTGGTGGCATCCCTCTTGCTGTCCATCAGACATTGGATGGGGCGGCTTTTCCTCCAAGAGGAAAACACTTCAGTAAAGCTGTCACTCTCTAGCTGTTGGGGAAGTCTCGCGTTCCCATCAGTAGAACAAAGCGGCTCAGCGTGACGACAAAAGAGCTACAGTACTTCCAATAGTGTCGGGCTGCGCAGCTCCGTCTGGAGGCTCAGTGCGCTTCAGAGAAACGCTTCCGGGTGACTCGTGTGAAGCGCCTCTGACGCCATGTCCTACATGAGCGACAGAAGCGAGCGACTTGGATATGCGACACTTCAGCGACAGCAACAGCATTGGGCGGAAAGCTTGGGTATCCTGTGCATGGAGGTCTGCGTATGAGCGACCATGTCACACTACGAGGTGCCTGTTTAGGCTGTGTCCTACGGGTGTGACAGAAGCGAGCGACAGTGAGCGACTGCTGGATATGCTACACTCCAGCGACAAGCAGCAGCATCGGGCGACAACCTTGGGTGTCCTGCGTGTGAGCGGCCGTGTCGCGCTACAAGATGGCTGCTTAGAGCCAACCAGCTGTTTCTATAAAACGGCGTCCTTAACCTGTAGAATACTGTAGCTGGAGAGTAAGGCTACACAAGTAGGTTTACTTAAGAAAATAGAGCGAAAAGGAATGCTGTGCATGAAATTTACAAGGGAGAAATCTCCACAGAGAATTTCATAAGCATCGTCAACTACGAAGATCACCAAACAAGTTCTTCAAATACACGTGAATGAGCAGAGGAACATCTGACTATCTCATCAACAAATTGAATACAAATGTTTTTTTACATGATCAAGAACTTTTAACAGCCAATAAACGCAGAGGAAGGACTACTACTATTGACTAACTACGCTAAATACAAACATAAATACACAGACCGAAACGAGTGAACAAAAGCTAGTCATGGGTTGGGGTTAGCGTATACAGCTCGCGATTATGTGATAGAAAAAGGGTCCTGTGTTCGATTTCGGGCCGTTTTTATATTTTTACTGACTCAGTTACAATTCTGCATACTAAGTTTTATGTATACTGTTTACACTGCATCGCTAAGTATATTTAAAAAAAAAAAGGTTCAAATGGCTCTGAGCAGTATGGGACTTAACATCTGAGGTCATCAGTCCCCTAGAACTTAGAACTACTTAAACCTAACTAACCTAAGGATATCACACACATCCATGGCCGAGGCAGGATTCGAACCTGCAACCGTAGCGGTCGCGTGGTTCCAGACTGAAGCGCCTAGAACCGCTCGGCCACACCGGCCGGCATATTTTTAAAGTCTTACCAAACAAACCTTCACACCTATCCCAGTATATCACACACATTTAATTCCTAATAAACTACAATGAACCATGAAGTTTTACAAATATTTGATGTTGCGAACGTAATTCATCAGCAGTCAGTGTTAAGGCCAAGCGTTTCAATTACTCTAAATTGTCTGTAAAGGTAAAGCTTACAAAATTCTTGAAAAGAATGTCAACCGTTTTGTGTAAAGATTTGTCTAAAAGTATGAAATGAAAAATATTAGGGAAACATTTGGTGCACCTCATTTTGTGTTCATGATTTCGAGCATCATTCAAAGACACGTAGAACGTTTCTCTGATCTACTTATTTCTTTTACACAAATCATTTCATAAAACATTTGACTAATTTCTTTCATTTTTTATTTTCAAGTTTTATTCGGAAAGCATGATGTTACTGACTCCTAGTTTGCCTTCCTAACGTACTTGATTCGAAGGAAGCCTTTTCATCATTTAAATACCGCACCAATGTATCTTTTTATGTGCAAAATAGCTAGGTCTTGAAGAGATGAAATTTTTAACACTTCATTTACAGCAGCTCTTCGTGAAATATTTCAATTTTTCCTCAGCTTATTAATTAAGTTTTCGTTCATTACCGTGATTACTTTCAAGCAGTTAAATATTTTCATGCCAAACTAGACCTCATGCTGGTCACTTTGATACCCCGTTTACGTGTTTCTCTCCCTTTGTTTGGCTATGAACATCAACAAAAGCAAAACGGGGATAATAGAATGTAGTCGAATTAAATCGGGTGATGCTCCGGGAATTAGATTACGAAATGAGACACTTAAAGTAGTAGGTGAGTTTTACTATTTGCGGAGTAAAATAACTGGTGATGCTCGAAGTAGAGACGATATAAAATGTAGCCTGGCAATGGCAAGGAAAGCGTTTCTGAAGAAGAGAAATTTGTTTTATAGTGTCAGGACGTCTTTTCTGAAAGTATTTGTACGGAGTGTAGCCATCCATGTATGGATGTGAAAAATGGACGATAAATAGTTTAGATCAGAAGAGAATAGAAGGTTTCGAAATGTGGTGCTACAGAAGAATGCTGAAGATTAGATGGGTAGTTCATGTAAATAACGAGGAGGTACTGAATAGACTTGGGGAGAAGAGGAATTTGTGGCACAACTTGACTAGAAGAAGGGACCGGTTGGTAGGACATGTTTTGAGGTATGAAGGGATCATCAATTTAGTATTGGAACGAGGAACGGAGGGTAAAAATCATAGAGGGAGACCAAGGCATGAATACACTAAACAGATTCAGAAGGATGTAGGTTGCAGTAGTTACTCAGAGATGAAGAAACTTGCACAGGTGAGAGTAGCATGGAGAGCTGCATCAAACCAGTCTCTGGACTGAAGACCGGAACAACAACAACAATGCTTGTCCCGTAGGCCCCTGTGGCTAATCTGATGCCTCGTGGTGTACTGAGTCCAACATTTTAAAATACGTTGCTCGTGCTGAGACATAAACCGTACAGGCACAATCTGAAGTGGAGTGCACGAAACTCTTACAAAATGCGAGGGTTGGAACTTTAATAGTGACAACTATTTATTTACAGCTCGTACAATATAGATACGCCTTTGAAAGTTTTACTGACCTTCAAAGTAGTCACCAGCATTATGTATGACCCGTTGCCAGCGATGTGAAAGTCGTAGGATACTCTTAGCAGTGCCAGTTATGTTGACAGTTCGAGCGGCGCGGTCTATTGCCCGATAATTTGTAGCAGTTCTGAAGCGAATGACGTGAAGTGTTTCCTTCAGTTTAGAAATCGAGTTGAACTCGCGAGGGCTTAAGTCAGGGGAGTGCAGTAGGTCGTATAGCATTTAGCAGCCCCATCAGTCAAACAAATCAGTAATAGATTGCACTGTACGTGCTTGAGCATTGTCCTGCAAAATGATGGTCAGGTCATGCAGAAAGTGTCGTCACTTCTGTCTCTAAGCTGGTCGTAGGCTGTGTTCCAAAACTGAACAGCATAGAGACAGAAGTGATGATACTTTCTGCAGGACCTGACCATCATTTTGCAGGACAATGCTCAAGCACGTACAGTGCAAGCTGTTACTGATTTGTTTGACTGATGGGGCTGCTAAGTGCTATACCACATACTGCACTCCCCTGACTTAAGCCCTCGTGAGTTCAACTCGATTTCTAAACTGAAGGAAACACTTCACGACATTCGCTTCAGAACTGCTACAAATTGTCGGGCAATAGACCGCGCCGCTCGAACTGTCAACACAACTGGCACTGCTAAGAGTATCCTACGACTTCCACATCGCTGGCAACGGGTTATACACAGTGCTGGTTACTACTCTGAAGTTCAGTAAAACTTCGAAACACATATCTATTTTGTACGAGCTGTAAATAAATACTTGCCACTCTTAAAGTTCCAACCCTTGTAGCAGCTAACAGGATCTACCTGCTCTCCAGTTCTTCCCTTTCAATCGCATCATTATATACACCGAGCGAGGTGACGCAGTGGTTAGCACACTGGACTCGCATTCGGGAGGACGACGGTTCAATCCCGTCTCCAGCCATCCTGATTTAGGTTTTCCGTGATTTCCCTAAATCGTTTCAGGCAAATGCCGGGATGGTTCCTTTGAAAGGGCACGGCCGACTTCCTTCCCAATCCTTCCCTAACCCGAGCTTGTGCTCCGTCTCTAATGACCTCGTTGTCGACGGGACGTTAAACACTAACCACCACCACCATTATATACAGTGCTTGATGAAATCTTAGCCGGCCGGAGTGGCCAAGCGGTTCTAGGCGCTACAGTTTGGAACCGCGCGACCGATACGGTCGCAGGTTCGAATCCTGCCTCGGGCATGGATGTGTGTGATGTTCTTAGGTAATTTAGGTTTAAGTAGTTCTAAGGTCTAGGTGACTGATGATCTCAGAAGTTATGTCCCATAGTGCTCAGAGCCACGAAATCTGATTTTTAGTTCCCTGAGATGGGACAACCGAGCTAATTTTCTATCAAGGAAGAGACTTGGGCGTCTCTTCTTTTTCTTAAGATGTATAGCAGTATCCCACACCCGCAGCCTCAGCTCAGAGAAATTAAAAAGATAAACATACGGAGTCAGGGTTGGTGCAAAGCACCACCATAATAGTTGTTGAAGCCCAGTACAGTTTTCGACTTGACAGACCGCAACAAACTTTTCACTCGAGAATTTGTTTTTAAGGACAGTTTTTTACCATTTTAAAGGAGCTCCATAAGACTGTTAAATGAACAGTGTAAATGAGCAGTGTAAGGATACCTTCTACAGTCTAACCAAACATGATTTCAATCAGCACATTTGTAAGTTACAATTCCGTGACACCAGCAACTTTATATATCGTCCGTAGATCGTTTAGAAGGCGCATCGTGTTATGCATTCATTGGGCATTCGTCTGAACACCTCAATTAAATCAACATAACGCCAACAAAACATCTATCTGAACACAGCCATGTTGTATCCACCTGTAAAGCTTTGACGTTTCTATGTGCTTAACTAAAACTGACAGAAAATTGATTTAAATTGATTTGTACATGTTTGGTCTACATACATCAAATACGGACAGAAAAAAATGATGTTCTATTTTTTTAAGTTAAATCGTTCCTGTAACTCCATGAGCTATGAAAGTAACGTTTCTTAGGTTTACCTACAAATAAATATTCCTTTATTTATTACTTTTTGAGTTACAGAGAGAAACACATTATCTGTAACACCCTGCATATCATAACTGGCTAGCAAGTCCACTTGATCACAGAAACTCATGAAAGTTTTGACACCTAGGACTAACACAGCTTCATACATGTAACTACAGTTGTTGACCCGTACAGACATTACTGCCACAGAATCGGCAACACGTGAATTCATCACATTCTCTCTAGATAATGACATAACTTTAGAGAGTCTCCAGAAATACAAGTAAATTGGTTACGACAGTTGTGGCATCGTTCCAGAGACTTGGAAAGAATATCACCAGCGGAAAAACACTCATATCGGAACACAAAAGATGCTAATATGTTCCTTTTTATTTAAAAGACTCCGACTGAAAGGTGGGGTACCACTGCCTGATTCTACCTTCCTGAGCACCTTTAAAAATTTTCCCAACAATTTTGGCACTCGAACATTTTTTTAACATGCAGACCACCTAAGAGTCCCAAAAGCTCCCCTAACTGTAACTCACTCACACCCCCTAGTCCATTTCTGTCAGTCGCTCATACCCATCCACTCCCAGTTGCCCTTCCTCACTCACTCATTCAGCCCAGCTCATTGTCATTATCTCTTTGTGTCTCTCTGTCATTGCTCCTGTGTCACAGCCGCATTCACCTTCTTTCTGTCCTACTACTACAGTCTCCTCTTTTTTATAAATGTCTCCCTCTTGCTCTCTCTTACTCCTAGTATGTCATTCCTTCGTTCCTACGGCTGCTGGCTCTTGTCACAATCACTGTCACTTTCTTCCCCGTTGTTATTGTCATATACTATGTCTCTCATTCTCATTGGATCTCGCCCACTTCCACTTTCTCTTTATTCCTCCTTCCATGGCACTATCTCCTGGACTCTTTTCCAACCGCTGTTCTGTTACTGTCAACTATGTTCCAATGCCATTGTGTCCCTCTCTTTCTCTCACACTGCCGTTGTCTCGTTCCCTCTTTCTGCTACACAAGCACTGTCTACTGTCTCACAGTATTTATTATTTTTCCGTCTGTTTGCCACTGCCACATTCTTCCTTTCTTTCAAGATAAAAAAGCGCGAATATTTTCGCATGCCAGAATTTTTGCGAAAATTTTTAAAGGTGCTGAGGAAGATAGATTAAGTCTGCTGGTACCCCACTTTTCAGTCAGAGCCTGATAAATAAGCCGAAACATAGTCGCATTTTTATGTCCCAATAGGATGGAATGTATGGAACAGTAAAACTTAGATCGTTTACTTACGTAAAATTGAAATAATGCAATACTAATTTTATACCCCAGACTGGATTTTCGCACAAAAAATTTGCATGTGCTTCCTTACCACAACATGGGTTTCCCGCATGATAACAGAGACACTTTACAGCATATTTGTCTGTGCTACGTTACTTAATGAACTGTGTTTTCACTTCGGACCGAATTATACGTGTGTATCTTACTTGTACAAGTAGGGTAATTTTGAACCACTGTTGCTCGGAAACGGATGAAAATGGTTCAAATGGCTCTGAGCACTATAGGACTTAATATTGGAGGTCGTCAGTCCCCTAGAACTTAGAACTACTTAAACCTAACTAACCTAACGACATCACACACATCCATGCCCAAGGCAGGATTCGAACCTGCGACCGTAGCAGTCGCGCAGTTCCGGACTGAAGCGCCTAGAATCGCTCGGCCACCGCGGCTGGCTGAAACGGATAAAGATATGACGAAAATTGTCAAGGTTGTTCGAGGTCAGGATCTTAGGAATACATGGTAAAAATTACAGCGATTTTCTGTGCCTAGTCGTCTCGTAATCCACGACTGGGTTGTGATACGCAAGAAACAAGATATTGCAGAGTTTCTCGATAACGAATAAAGTTATTTGAAAACGGGGAAATAGCTGTTCTAGATAAATGTCTAGAGAATATACCGCTAAAATTTGAGCATTTTAGTGCTGTCATTTACTATTTAGATTTCCTCTCATAACGGATTTTACGTGTAACAGTAGGGTAACTTTGAAACTCTGTACCTTGGAAACGGATAAAGATATCAAGAAAACTTTCGAGGTTGTTCGATATCGGGAGCTTAGAAATATATCATAAAATCACTGTGCATAGCCGTCTTGGAATGCTGGCTGGGTTTTGGTCCGCTGGTGAAGGCGAAAGTATAGTAAAAAATCCTTCTTTTGGAGTTTTACGAGGAAACACCAATGAAATAATGGTGTCTCCATCAATCCCACAAGCCCACCGTAGACCATGTGAAATGCATTAAGATCCAACCGATTTGCTCCATGTCAGGAGGAAGTGTGTAATATTCGTATTTTGACCCTGTACAGAAGGATAGTGCAAATGGTTCAAATGGCTCTGAGCACCATGGGACTCAACTGCTGAGGTCATTAAGTCCCCTAGAACTTAGAACTACTTAAACCTAACTAACATAAGGACATCGCACACATCCATGCCCGAGGCAGGATTCGAACCTGCGACCGTAGCGGTCACGCGGTTCCAGACTGTAGCGCCTAGAACCGCACGGCCACAGCGGCCGGCACAGAAGGATAGTGACACTAAGACGATCCTTCTGTTGGATATACAAATGGCCCCTAGCTCAAGGACTACCCAAAGCATTCCACCCCGCCTTTTTATTACCAACAGAACCAGACGTATAAGCACCGGAATGTCCTGTTTTTATGCTCGGCGTCTAGGAACATATTAGGTGCGCATGCTGTGGAATGCATACTGCTGTATGAGTCAACTTGAAGTACATCCGCTGAATATTGCGTTAGGATGAGGATAAGGGCTGTTCTGCTCAAGGAGGCACGTCATCCGTGACTCAGCCGAGACATTAGTAAAGTTTCGGAGCTCGGTGAATCATCGCTGTGATGTGCGAACGTTCACTTCGAAATGAGGGGTGCTGCAATGAAGCGGTACATAGTTTCTCCGGAATCTGCGGCGTGCTGAGCAAGTGGCAAAATAAATGGTGGAAGCCTAGGATGTTGCTTCTCGTTTATAGTAAAACATTCTATTGTAAATCACGTTTTAGTTATTGATTTATTGTACCAATCGCGAGAATTTGCTCTCATTTTTACAATTTTCCCAGAGCTAATACGAAAACATAAAGTCTCAAGTACTTGAAAATTAGAATAAATTTTGGAAATGCGTGATGTTTGGCACAATAATTCAGTAATAAAAATTATTTTTAACAAAATTGTTGATTCTCAACGAGGAGTGATCTTACAGGATAGTTTTTGATTAGTCTGATGCAACATATAGTAAAGGCCGTTGGAGTGTCCCTAAAGGCAATCTTACTCCTGTGAACTTGCCTTCAAATAAAATATGGGGAACGTTCTACACGAATAAATAATTTATAGGTGACCATTACCTCTCGCCTACAGTCCTTTGTAAAAACGACAGATTGCAAGTCAACTCCATCGAATTTTGCACACAATAGTGGACTACAGAATATCAACCGAAACCGTCGGCAGTAGTCCCTTTGCTCACATAAACGGATGAACCCGACATTCTTGAATATAGTTGAGAGCTTAGAAATACACATCAAAACTTGTAGAAGTTCGGGAAATAAACGAAACTGTTTAATATTACTTTTTCAGTACTTTGGGTGGAGGAACGTATCAGTTGCTACAAACGACCGCTCTGCAGGCGCAATTTTAAATTTTTGAAGTTAAAAAATATGAAAAACGTGTATTAATAACATGTACTCTTGAGCTCAAAAGTATCCGAGCAACCATGATTGTATTCCGCCTGATTTGTATGCAACCCACATAACGTAACATTCTTGCACGTCCTCTGGTTTCTTTTTGATGCATTCGTTAGACTATACAAAATGGTTACGCAAGAGACCGCTCGAAAACACTGCACTGTATGGCTATCAGTTCAGAAGCAAATTAATACAGCGATAATGCAAATATCAGGAAACAGATTATTAGAGATAACAGAGTCTTTAACGCTTGCAAACTAAAATTTATTACAACAATTAAGATTTCAAAAACCAAGGTTCAGCTTGAAATTACATGACGAAAATGTTTCTGCTGGTCAGGCCCCCGGGGCTCCAATGCAGCAACTATTGACCCTATTTACTAACCACGAAAGAGCTTAAATACGGTTTCAGTCACACATGACGAAGTGTCTACAGTGTTTAATATTAAAGTGACGTGCAGTAAAGTTCAGTGTGGGATGAGGATTCGAACACGGTACTGAATCGACTGTTAACTAAGCGCAATCAAATGTTATATATCGAAGCTTTTCACCAGTAGCTATATGGTTAAAAATAATATAACGAGAGCAAAAAGTTTTACTTTAGCGGCATTTGGAACTGGAAACTATCGTCATAATTTTCTAGCCGCAAATAGACGTTATATATAGGTTTATTTCACTAGCGAGATGTGCATATGTATGAACAGGAAATATCGTCACAAAAATTCTGCGCTGACTGGGAGTCGAAACCCGCACAAATCACCGTTGTTGACTACACACGAAGAGACGTTGAAATCATAATTATTTTTCACCTATGGTTTGGTCCTCACTGTTTGGTACAGCTTGAAATGATATGATGAAAGTTTTTGTGCCGAACCAGGATGCGAACCCAGACACGTGCCTTTCTTGGGTACCTAGAGGAGTTTGGAATCTTGGGGAAACAACAAAACGATGGAATTGTACGGTCCTGAAAGGGTTAAATCCCACGGCAAGGGAGATCTGAGTTCGAATCCCGGCGCAGCACCAATATTTTCAACACTTCAAGTTCAGTTTCAACACAAAATAAGTGTCCTATGACAGTACATAAGGGTTGGGTCACTAATAAAATAAATTTGCTGGTGTAAAAAATCTTACTGGCGACAGAGTTTCTACTTACTCTGTAATGGCCCAAACTACACTGGCTCTCCTTCATTCGTTAGCGAATGGACATTATATTTAATGTGGGTCTAGAACCACGGTGCAACCCTACGTTATACAGCTGAGGTCAATTGGCGTTACCAAAGTTGAAGAGGGCCTGTCCGCGATGTTGAAACTGGTTTACGACATGTCTATTGACCTCAGATCTTAAACATGTGAAGCCAGAATCATTCCAACAGACCACCGAAGCGTGGTGGCGCAGTGGTTAGCACACTGGACTCAAAATGCTTGAAATGGCTCTGAGCACTATGGGACTTAACATCGGAGGGCATCAGTCCCCTAGAACTTAGAACTACTTAAACCTATCTAACCTAAGGATATCACACGCATCCATGCCCGAGGCAGGATTTGAACCTGCGACCGTAGCAGTCGCGTGGTCCCAGACTGAAGCTTCTAGAACCGCACGGCCACACTGGACTCGTATTCGGGAGAACGGCAGGTTACATCCGCGTCTGGCCGTCCAGAATTAGGTTTTCCCGCGATTTCCCTAAATCGCTCCAGGCAAATTCCAGACTGGTTCCTTTGAAAGGGCATCACCATCCCTCAAACTGTCCGAGCTTGTACTCCATCCCTAATGACCTCAATGTCGACGGGACATTAAACCCTAATCTTTCTTCTTCCTCACACTGGATGAGAATTACGACTCCCTGGAGATGGATTGCAACCTATCAAATACAGTCATTTCCTTCTTCGACCACATTATCATATATCTACATCTACATCCATACTCCGCAAGCCACCTGGCGGTGTGTGGCGGAGGGTATCTTGAGTTCCTCTATCGGTTCTCCCTTCTATTCCGGTCTCGTATTGTTCGTGGAAAGAGAGATTGTCCGTATGCCTCTGCGTGGGCTCTAATCTCTCTGATTTTATCCTCATGGTCTCTTCGCGAGATATACATAGGAGGGAGCAATATACTGCTTGACTCCTCGGTGAAGGTATGTTCTCGAAACTTTAACAAAGCCCGTACTGAGCTACTGAGCGTCTCCCTCGCAAAGTCTTCCACTGGATTCAATCAATCATTCCGTAACGCTTTCGCGATTACTAAATGATCCTGTAACGAAGCGCGCTGCTCTCCGTTGGATCTTCTCTATCTCCTCTATCAACCCTGTCTGGTACGGATCCCACAGCGATGAGCAGTATTCAAGCAGTGGGCGAACAAGTGTACTGTAACCTGCTTCCTTTGTTTTCGGGCGGCATTTCCTTAGGATTCTTCCAATGAATCTCAGTCTGGCAACTGCTTCACTGACGATTAATTTTATATGGTCATTCCATTTTAAATCACTCCTAATGCCTACTCCCAGATAATTTATGGAATTAACTGCTTCCAATTGCTGACCTGCTATATTGTAGCTAAATGATAAAGGATCTTTCTTTGTATGTATTCGCGGCACATTACACTCGTCTACATTGAGATTCAGTTGCCATTCCCTGCACCATGCGTCAATTTGTTGCACATCCTCCTGCACTTCAGTACAATTTTGACTGATGACCTCAGATGTTGAGTCTTATAGTGCTCACAGCCTCAGTGCAATTTTCCAATGTTACAACCTCTCGATATACTACAGCATCATCCGCAAAAAGCCTCAGTGAACTTCCAGTGTTACGCACAAGGTCATTTATATACAGGGTGTTACAAAAAGGTACGGCCAAACTTTCAGGAAACATTCCTCACACACAAATAAAGAAAAGATGTTATGTGGACATGTGTCCCGAAACGCTTAATTTCCATGTTAGAGCTCATTTTAGTTTCGTCAGCATGTACTGTACTTCCTCGATTCACCGCCAGTTGGCCCAATTGAAGGAAGGTAATGTTGACTTCGGTGCTTGTGTTGACATGCGACTCATTGCTCTACAGTACTAGCATCAAGCACATCAGTACGTAGCATCAACAGGTTAGTGTTCATCACGAACTTGGTTTTACAGTGCAATGTTTACAAATGCGGAGTTGGCAGATGCCCATTTGATGTATGGATTAGTACGGGGCAATAGCCGTGGCGCGGTACGTTTGTATCGAGACAGATTTCCAGAACGAAGGTGTCCCGACAGGAAGACGTTCGAAGCAATTGATCGGCGTCTTAGGGAACATTCCAGCCTATGACTCGCGACTGGGGAAGACCTAGAACGACGAGGACACCTGCAATGGACGAGGCAATTCTTCGTGCAGTTGACGATAACCCTTATGTCAGCGTCAGAGAAGTTGCTGCTGTACAAGGTAACGTTGAGCACGTCACTGTATGGAGAGTGCTACGGGAGAACCAGTTGTTTCCGTACCATGTACAGCGTGTGCAGACACTATCAGCAGCTGATTGGCCTCCACGGGTACACCTCTGCGAATGGTTCATCCAACAATGTGTCAATCCTCATTTCAGTGCAAATGTTCTCTTTACGGATGAGGCTTCATTCCAACGTGATCAAATTGTAAATTTTCACAATCAACATGTGTGGGCTGACGAGAATCCGCACGCAATTGTGCAATCACGTCATCAACACAGATTTTCTGTGAACGTTTGGGCAGGCATTGTTGGTGATGTCTTGATTGGGCCCCACGTTCTTCCACCTAAGCTCCATGGAGCACGTTATCATGATTTCATACGGGATACTCTACCTGTGCTGCTAGAACATGTGCCTTTACAAGTACGACACAACATGTGGTTCATGCACGATGGAGCTCCTGCACATTTCAGTCGAAGTGTTCGTACGCTTCTCAGCAACAGATTCAGTGACCGATGGATTGGTAGAGGCGGACCAATTCCATGGCCTCCACGCTCTCCTGACCTCAACCCTCTTGACTTTCATTTATGGGGGCATTTGAAAGCTCTTGTCTACGCAACCCCGGTACAAATGTAGAGACTCTTCGTGCTCGTATTGTGGACGGCTCTGATACAATACGCCATTCTCCAGGGCTGCATCAGCGCATCAGGGATTCCATGGGACGGAGGGTGGATGCACGTATCCTCGCTAACGGAGGACATTTTGAACATTTCCTGTAACAAAGTGTTTGAAGTCACGCTGGTACTTTCTGTTGCTGTGTGTTTCCATTCCGTGGTTAATGTGATTTGAAAAGAAGTAATAAAATGAGCTCTAACATGGAAAGTAAGCGTTTCCGGACACATGTCCAGATAACATATTTTCTTTCTTTGTGTGTGAGGAATGTTTCCCGAAAGTTTGGCGGTACCTTTTTGTAACACCCTGTATATTGTGAATAGCAACGGTCCTACGCCACTCCCCTGCGGCACACCTGAAATCACTCTTACTTCGGAAGACTTCTCTCCATTGAGAATGCCAGCTGCCTCGGTTACCCTGCGCAGAACCTCGACTCGACCTAGAAATTACTCAAGCAAAATCACATAAGTCCATCCGCAAGGGCTGGATGTGATGTAGATATTTCTACCAGAACTGCTGCTTTCTACTTGAGCTGCTGCGATGCTGTTTGTATTAGTGATCTAGTGGCAAATGTGGCGCAGGTAAATGTTCCGGCGTAAAAGTGAAGCGCCGGCACGACGGTCAGGATCGTTAGAGCAGACAGGGCTGTGAAGAAGACGTCAGCCAATGGCACGCTGACCGACCCCTCTCTAGGACGACACCGAGACAGCAGCGGCCCCTAGGCGAAGAGAACATAAGCTCCCCGCCGCCTGCCCGCGGCCATTTGGAAGACTAGCCGTTCCACGAGATCTACAGTAGCGACATAGGAACTGTATTGTTCCATTTGTATTAGGAGTTGTGTATACTGAAGAGATTTTCTTATTTTACCTGTCGCCCACTGCATGCGCCACACTATTGTAAATTCTCGGAGTTAAGTATTGTCATTTATCTTGTTGTTGTTGTGGTCTTCAGTCCAGAGACTGGTTTGATGCAGCTCTCCATGCTACTCTATCCTGTGCAAGCTTCTTCATCTCCCAGTACCTACTGCAGCTTATATCCTTCTGAATCTGCTTCGTGTATTCATCTCTTGGTCTCCCTCTGCGATTTTTACCCTCCACGCTGCCCTCCAATACTAAATTGGTGATCCCTTGATGCCTCAGAACATGTCCTACCAACCGATCCCTTCTTCTAGTCAAGGTGTGCCACAAATTTCTCTTCTCCCTAATTGTATTCAATACCTCCTTATTAGTTATGTGATCTACCCATCTAATCTTCAGCATTCTTCTGTAGCACCACATTTCGAAAGCTTCTATTCTCTTCTTGTCCAAACTATTTATCGTCCACGTTTCACTTCCATACATGGCCACACTCCATACAAATACTTTCAGAAACGACTTCCCTACACTTAAATCTGTACTCGATGTTAACAAATTTCTTTTCTTCAGAAACGCTTTCCTTGCCATTGCCAGTTTACATTTTATATCCTCTGTACTTCGACCATCGTCAGTTATTTTGTTCCCCAAATAGCAAAACTCATTTAAACTCGTTTACTACTTTAAGTGTCTCATTTCCTAGTCTAATACCGTCAGCATCACCTGATTTAATTCAACTACATTTCATTATCCTTGTTTAGCTTTTGTTAATGTTCATCTTATATCCTCCTTTCAAGACACTATCCATTCCGTTCAGCTGCTCTTCCAGGTCCTTTGCTGTCTCTGACAGAATTACAATGTCATCGGCGAACCTCAAAGTTTTTATTTCCGCTCCATGGACTTTAATTCCTATTCCGAATTTTTCTTTTGTTTCCTTTACTGCTTGCTCAATATACAGATTGAATAACATCGGGGATAGACTACAACACTGTCTTACTCCCTTCCCAACCACTGCTTCCCTTTCATGCCCCTCGACTCTTATAACTGCCATCTGGTTTCTGTACAAATTGTAAATAGCCTTTCGCTCCCTGTATTTGATCCCTGCTACTTTCAGAATTTGAAAGAGTGTATTCCAGTCAACATTGTCAAAAGCTTTCTCTAAGTCTACAAATGCTAGAAACGTAGGTTTGCCTTTCCTTAATCTATTTTATAAGATAAGTCGTATAGTCAATATTGCCTCACGTGTTCCAACTTTTCTACGGTATCCAAACTGATCTTCCCCGAAGTTGGCTTCTGCCAGTTTTTCCATTCGTCTGTTAAGAATTCATGTTAGTATTTTGCAGCCGTGGCTTATTAAACTGATAGTTCGGTAATTTACACATCTGTCAACACCTGCTTTCTTTGGGTTTGGAATTATTACATTCTTCTTGAAGTCTGAGGGTATTTCGCCTGTCACATACATCTTGCCCACCAGATGATAGAGTTTTGTCGGGGCTGGCTTTCCCAAGGCTATCAGTAGTTCTAATGGAATGTTGTCTACTCCCGGGGCCTTGTTTTGGCTTAGGTCTCTCAGTGCTGTGCCAAACTCTTCACGCAGTATCGTATCTCCCATTTCATCTTCATCTACACCTCTTCCATTTCCATAATATTGTCCTCAAGTACATCACCCTTGTACAGACCCTCTATATACTCCTTCCACCTTTGTGCTTTCTCTTCTTTGCTTAGAACTGGTTTTCCATCTGAGCTCTTGATATTCATGCAAGTGGTTCTCTTTTCTCCAAAGGTCTCTTTAATTTTCCTGTAGGCAGTATCTATCTTACCCCTAGTGAGGTAAGCCTCTGCTCTCATCAATTAAATTCAATATCTCTTCTGTTACCCAAGGATTCCTACTGGCCCTCGTCTTTCTACTTACTTGATCCTCTGCTGCCTTCATTATTTCATCCCTCAAAGTTACCCATTCTTCTTCTACTGTATTTCTTTCCCCCATTCCTCTCAATCGTTACCTAATGCTCTCCGTGAAACACTCTAGAACCTCTGGTTCTGTCAGTTTATCCAGGTCCCATCTCCTTAAATTCCCACATTTTTGCAGTTTCTTCAGTTTTAATCTACAATTCATAACCAATAGATTGTGGTCAGAGTCCATACATGACCCTGAAAATGTCTTACAATTTAAAACCTGGTTGCTAAATCTCTGTCTTACCATTATATAATCTATCTGAAACCTTCGAGTATCTCCAGGACTCTTCCATGTATACAACCTTCTATTATGATTCTCGAACCAAGTGTTAGTTATGATTAAGTTATGCTCTGTGCAAAATTCTGCCAGGTGGGTAATTTATCTTACTGTAATAAAAATTCATTAATACGATTTACTTGAATTTACTTTGTAAACCACATCTCACCTGATCTTAATTGTCCTGCCGCATCAATGTGACCACCTGTCAAAAGCCTGAATAACCACCTTTTGCAAAATGTTCAAATGTGTGTGAATTTCTAAGGGACCAAACTGGTGAGGTCATCGGTTCCTAGACTTACACACTACTTTAACTTATGCCAAGAACAACACATACACCCATGCCCGAGGGAGGACTCGAACCTCCGGCGGGAGGGGCCCCGCAGTCCGTGACATGGTGCCTTAAGCCACGCGGCCACCTTTTGCAGTGCGGGCCGGTGCAAGACGTGCAGGAACCGAGTCAGTAAGGCTCTGGAAGGTGCCGACAGGGATTTGGGGCCATGCCGACTTCAGTGCCGTGGTCGGCTGCGACAGGTTTCTCAGCTGAGGATCCATGGCGGGAACAGTCTAATCGAGATGGTCCCTCTGTTTCTCGATTGGATTTAAATCCGTGGAGTTTGGTGCCCAGGGGAGTACGGTAAACTCGTCCTGGTGCTCTTCAAACCACGCACACCCAGAGCGGGGCGTGTAACGAATTGCATCGTCCTGTTGGTAGATGCCTTCGTGTCGAGGAAAAACTAACTGCATTTACATCTACATCTACATGATTACTCTGCAATTCACATTTAAGTGCTTGGCAGAGGGTTCATCGAACCACAATCATACTATCTCTCTACCATCCCACTCCCGAACAGCGCGGGGGAAAAACGATCACCAAAACCTTTCTGTTCGAGCTCTGATTTCTCTTATTTTATTTTGATGATCATTCCTACCTATGTAGGTTGGGCTCAACAAAATATTTTCGCATTCGGAAAAGAACGTTGGTGGCTGAAACTTCGTAAATAGATCTCGCCGCGACGATAAACGTCTTTGCTTTAATGACTTCCATCACAACTCGCGTATCATATCTGCCACACTCTCTCCCCTATTACGTGATAATACAAAACGAGCTGCCCTTTTTTGCACCCTTTCGATGTCCTCCGTCAATCCCACCTGGTAAGGATCCCACACCGCGCAGCAATATTCTAACAGAGGACGAACGAGTGTAGTGTAAGCTGTCTCTTTAGTGGACTTGTTGCATCTTCTAAGTGTCCTGCCAATGAAACGCAACCTTTGGCTCGCCTTCCCCACAATATTATCTATGTGGTCTTTCCAACTGAAGTTGTTCGTAATTTTAACACCCAGGTACTTAGTTGAATTGACAGCCTTGAGAATTGTACTATTTATCGAGTAATCGAATTCCAACGGATTTCTTTTGGAACTCATGTGGATCACCTCACACTTTTCGTTATTTAGCGTCAACTGCCACCTGCCACACCATACAGCAATCTTTTTTGAATCGCTTTGCAACTGATGGTGGTCTTCGGATGACCTTACTAGACGGTAAATTACAGCATCATCTGCGAACAGCCAAAGAGAACTGCTCAGATTGTCACCCAGGTCATTTATATAGATCAGGAACAGCAGAGGTCCCAGGACGCTTCCCCGGGGAACACCTGATATCACTCCAGTTTTACTCGATGATTTGCCGTCTGTTACTACGAACTGCGACCTTCCTGACAGGAAATCACGAATCCAGTCGCACAACTGAGACGATACCCCATAGGCCCGCAGCTTGATTAGAAGTCGCTTGTGAGGAACGGTGTCAAAAGTTTTCCGGAAATCTAGAAATACGTAATCAACTTGAGATCTCCTGTCGATAGCGGCCATTACTTCGTGCGAATAAAGAGCTAGCTGAGGAATCCCTTCAATTCAGAAAACGCTTCAGCAGGAAAGAAATAGCTCCTAGCTTTCCTTAAGAGACATCGCATTTTGTCAATGAGAACTCTTCAGGGTCTTGCAGCAGCAAGAGTGAAAGCTTTCACTCCAGAAAATGTGGGGGGATTTTTTGATATTTACGAATCTGTGCTATCTAAAGTCAACCATAACCCCCGTCGAGTCTTCAATGTTGACGAAACTGGGGTGACGTCTGTGCAGCACAAACACTGCAAGGTTATTGCTATGAAATGGAAGAGACAAGTAGCTGCCTCGACTTCAGCAGAAAGGGGAAATCTCATCACAGTTGTAACGTGTACGAACGCAGCTGGCACTTATGTTCCACCACTAATCGTCTTCCCAAGGAGGAATATCAAGCGGGAATTGATGGACGGTGCACCTGCAGGATCAATATCAGCTTGTCGTCCAAGTGGTTGGATACAAACTCACATTTTTACTCAGTGGTTTGATCATTTTGTGAGTCATGTAAAGCCATCTTCAAATGCCCCTGTCATTTTGATTCTTGATGGGCATTATTCCCACACAAAGATAAGACATGTGAAAACAATGTTCATATTGTGTGTTTGACACTTCACTCAACGCATAAAATGCAGCCACTTGACGTCGGATTTATGGGGCCTTTGAAAACCTACTATGCCCAAGAGATAGAAACGTGGTTGGCAAGTAACCCAGGTCGTGTTATCACCCCATTATTAACAGCCAGGTTGTTTGGGCACCTTACAGCCAAACAGCAACAATGGAAGCATCTGCGAATGTCTTCAGAAAAACAGGTCTCATCCTATGCAACAGAAACATCTTCAGGGAACATGAATTTTCAGTTCATCGCCATGCTGACGCTCTTCAAGAAAGAGATGCCAAAATCTAAAATGAAACTACTGACGGTGTTGGTCAAGCTGTCAGCCCGGCAGACATCAGACCCCTCCCACACATCGCAAAACCACCTGGAGATAGTCAAAAAGGTCAAACATCACGTTCATGCTCTGCTGCGTTACTAACTTCAACTCCTTATGTGAAGCAATTGCAAGAATCTAAATAGAAGAAATCAGAGGCTGAAGCCAAGAAAGCAGCCAGAAAGTTATTTGGGGAGAAGAGTGGAAAATCTTCAACTCGTAGACCTAAAGCAGAAGAATCGTCTAGTGACTCGGCATCCGATGTCCATCTTGATGACAGTGGATATTCAGACAGCAGTGATGACGATGACGCAGGGCGTCTGTTTGTACTGGGCGCTTTTCTGAAGACAAACACGGGGAGAAATGGACACAGGGCACCAAATGTTATCGCTGGGCTCATGAAAATTGCGGTGTCACGGAAGACAATTTTGTTTGTCCTGGATGTATTTAATGTAAAGCTAAGTAGTGTGATATGAGTGAAGGATAACATAAATGAATGAACATGTAAAAATTGTATATTCATATGTCATTATTCTGTAATAAAATAATTAAAGCAAAATATTATTACTGTCTCATATTAGGAAACCTTGATCTCATTTCTACGAAATGCCTTCTTTGTGAAGATTTAATAACTACTCTGAAAGATTGTTTATTATTGCAAATACGATAATTATATGATAAAATTAAATAATGAAAGATATTATTATCATCATAAAAAATACAATTGCACTTACTTTTAGGTCTTTCAAATGGGTTTACAAAAGTGTGTCTCATATTAGGCACCTTTCCTCTACCATCGACACTGCGCAGCTAAGGTATTGACTGCGTCTTGCCGCTTGTGTAATTTACACACGACCAGAATTTCTTCGGATTTTCTACCAAATTTCGAGACAATGTTTCGTTGTGGAACCTATTAAAGGTATCTCGAATTGAAGTCCGTGCCAAATTTCGCGCGTCTATAAATTTAGCTGTGGACGTGGTCCCCAAGGATAGATGTATTCATGTGTTCATCCATTGTGCTCTCCAAAATGATGACATCACCCAGGGAATGCCACGAAAACATTCCCCAGTCCACAGTCCATAACGCTCCCTCGACTGTTGTCGATGCTTTCAGACGCTTCATACCAACGGCCATCTGTCCGATGGAGCATAAAAGTGATTCATCTGTAAAGGTCACCTGCCGCCGCTCAGCGGACGTCCTGCTGTGGAATTGGCGTCCAAATTTCAGTCTCGTCGCCGATGATCAGCTGTCAGCATGGGTGCATGAATCGGCGCCTACTGCGAAGGCCCATAAGTAGCAGCGTTCGCTGAACGGTCGTTGAGGAGACACTCCTTGGTTCATCCGTGTGGTCAGTTGCTCAACAGTTGACCGTCTATTCACCAGTACACATCTCCGCAGTCATCGTTCACCCATGTCGTCTATGGCCCGTCGTGCACAACAGTTGCCCGGGCGCTGGTATTGGACAGCGTCATCGTGTCATGCGCGGTAAGCTTTAACCACCGTGGCACGCGAACAGTTCACAAAGTAAGCCGTTTCGGAAATTTTTCCACCCTTGGCTAATGATCACGTCCTTCCGCTTCACGAGAACGACTGCACTGTTTTCCGCGTCCCCCAACACGCTTGATCGTGACCAGGCCAAATACCTCACGAAATAAGCTTCAAACGAAGAAACCACAACGAAAGAAACTTATCTATCTTGACGGGGCAAACCAGATGGCGCTATGGTTGACCCCGTAGATGGCGCTGCCATAGGTCAAACGGATATCAACTGCGTTTTTTAAAATAGGAACCCCTATTTTTATTACATATTCGTGCAGTACGCAAAGAAATATGAATGTTTTAGTTGGACCATTTTTTTCGCTTTGTGATAGATGGCGCTGTAATAGTCACAAACATATGGCTCACAATTTTAGACCAACAGTTGGTAACAGGTAGGTTTTTTAAAGTAAAATACAGAACGTAGGTACGTTTGAACATTTTATTTCGGTTGTTCCAAAGTGATATATGTACCTTTGAGAACTTATCATTTCTGAGAACGCATGCTGTTACAGCTTGATGACCTGTAAATACCACATTAATGCAATAAATGCTCAAAATTATTTCCGTCAACCTCAATGCATTTGGCAATACGTGTAACGACATTCCTCTCAACAGCGAGTAGTTCGCCTTCCGTAATGTTCGCATATGCATTGACAATGCACTGACGCATGTTGTCAGACGTTGTCGGTAGATCACGATAGCAAATATCCTTCAACTTTCCCCACAGAAAGAAATCCGGGGACGTCAGATCCGGTGAATGTGCGGGCCATGGTATGGTGCTTCGACGACCAATCCACCTGTCATGAAATATGCTATTCAATACCGCTTCAACCGCACGCGAGCTATGTGCCGGACATCCATCATGTTGGAAGTACATCGCCATTCTGTCATGCAGTGAAACATCTTGTAGTAACATCGGTAGAACGTTACGTAGGAAATCAGCATACATTGCACCATTTAGATTGCCATGGGGGCCAATTATCCTTCCTCCCATAGTGCCGCACCATACGTTAACCCACCAAGGTCGCTGATGTTCCATTTATCGTAGAAATCGTGGATTTTCCATTGCCCAATAGTGCATATTATGCCGGTTTACGTTACCGCTGTTGGTGAATGACGCTTCGTCGCTAAATAGAACACGTGCAAAAAATCTGTCATCGTCCCGTAATTTCTCTTGTGCCCAGTGGCAGAACTGTACACGGAGTTCAAAGTCGCCACTATGCAATTCCTGGTGCATAGAAATATGGTACGGGTGCAATCGATGTTGATGTAGCATTCTCAACACCGACGTTTTTGAGATTCCCAATTCTCGCGCAATTTGTCTGCTCACGCTAACCACGAGACCACTGCGCTCCTCAGCTCCCGACCATCCGGACACGCGTCCCGTCCACCCTAAATTCACCACTTGTCACGCGCAAATAGCCTCACTGCTCGTAGCATTCGCTAAGACCATCAGGGGTTCGGAGGACATGGTGCATGTGCACTGATTGGTTATTAATTTTCACTATCGATAACTTTTGACGTCTGTCATCTTTGCTTGTGTGATGGTGCTACTATTTATATTGTGTGTGTGTGTGTGTGTGTGTGTGTGTGTGTGTGTGTCCAGAACTACTCTGCAATTCAAGGTTTTAAATTATCTTGCAAAACGCCTACATATTTACAGTTTTGCCTTGAAAATGAAAGGGTGTGGACCTGGCGAAATATCGGTGGTTGTCGACGACGTCACCCGGCTGCATTCCCGTATGTTATTTCAACATTGTATACGCCAGGAGAAATTCGGGTCTCAATCAAAATTGACATTGTGAATTATCTGTGTATGAATCGCTATTGGTATAAGAGTATATTGGCAGCAGCACTGGCTCGATGCTTATAGAGAAACTTTGCCACTTTTTTAAGAGGAAAATGCATTCAGTTTTGGTTCCAATGTCACTAGAGTCTAAGAATCTCTGTCACATTTTTGCCTCTTTTCTTCCCCAGCTACAAACTTCCAGACCGGAAATGGGTAGGAGAATCTTAATTTCTGTATTTTAAGCCTGCTCGATACCTCAATTTAGTACCCCAAACATCCAAAGGCGTAAAATATAATAAATTGCGACGTTACTCATTTGCCAGAACTTATAACTTTCTGTTTATACCGAGATAATTTTTAGTTTTTTGTGAATATACATCATGTGATCAAAAGCATCTGGACACCCCCAAAATCATACGTTTTTCATATTAGGTGCATTGCGCTACCACCTCCTGCCAGGTACCCCATGTCAGCGATCTCAGTAGTCATTAGACATCGTGAGAGAGCAGAATGGGACACTCCGCGAAACTCACGAACTTCGAACGTGGTCACGTGATTGGGTGTTACTTGTGTCATAAGTGTGTACGCGAGATTTCCACACTCCTAAACATCCCTAGGTCCACTGTTTCCGATATGATAGTGAAGTGGAAACATGAAGGAACACGTACAGCACAAAAGCGTATAGGCCAACCCCGTCTGTTGACTGGCAGAGACCGCCGACAGTTGAAGAGGGTCGTAGTGTGTAATAGGCAGACATCTATCCAGACCATCACACAGGAATTCCAAATTGCAAGTACCATGACAGTTAGGCGGGAGGTGAGAAAACTTGGATTTCATGGTCGAGCGGCAACTCGTAAGAAACACATTACGCCGATAAATGCCAAACGACGCCTCGCTTGATGTAAGGAGCGTAATCATTTGACGATTGAACAGTGGAAAAACGTTGTGTGGAGTGAAGAATCATGGTACACAATGTGGCGATCTGATGGCAGTGAGTGGGTATGCCGAATGTCTGGTGAACGTCATCTGCCAGCCTGTGTAATGCACACAGCAAAATTCGGAGGTGGTGGTGTCATGGTGTGGTCGTGTTTTTCATTGAGGGGGCTTGTACCCCCTGTTGTTTTGAGTGCACTATCACAGTACAGGCCTACATTAATGTTTTAAGCACCTTCTTGCTTCCCACTGTTGAAGAGCAATTCGGGGATGGTGACTGCATCTTTCAACACGATCGAGCACCTGTTCATAATGCACGGCCTGTGCTGGAGTGGTTACACGACAATAACATCCCTGTAATGGACTGGCCTGCACCGAGTCCTGAACTGAATCCTATAGAACACCTTTGGGATGTTTTGGAACGCCGACTTCGTGCCAGGCCTCACCGACCGACATTGATACCTCTCCTCAGGGCAGCACTCCGTGAAGAATGGGCTGCCATTCCCCAAGAGAACTTCAATAACTTGATTGAACTTATGCCTGCGAGTGTGGAAGCTGTCATCAAGGCTAAGGGTGGGCCAACACCATACTGAATTCCAGAATTATCCATGGAGGGCGCTATGAACTTGTAAGTCATTATCAGCCAGGTGTCGCGATACTTTTGATCTCATAGTGTACAATTTGGTTGATTTCTGTGTGGCATTGAATAGTTTAAATGGATTTCTTTTTGTGCCAACTCTCACTGCCACAATCACATACTTTCAGGATAGTCCCGAAATGCCTCTTGGATAAGACACAGTACTTCATGTAGACACAGATCACATCGAGGTGTATGATTTTTTGCGCAGGATCGTACGGCGGGTACTATTTGGTTTATTAAATTAAACTTTCGTCATAAGCTTATTATGGTAAATTGTAATTCATCTAGATTAGAACAGTGCAAATTTTTAAATCTCTTCTCTTTGTTTTATTGAAAATAACAGGAAATCCTGAGAGAAGTTATTCGTCAATCATATATCCTCTCATGTTAACTAGAACAGTTTTTTATTCCATACCCGTAAAAATCTACTAGTTCGGACATAACAATGTCTTCTCTGCCTCGTGATGACTGGGTGTTGTGTGATGTCCTTAGGTTACTTAGGTTTAAGTAGTTCTAAGTTCTAGGGGACTGATGACCATAGATGTTAAGTCCCATAGTGCTCAGAGCCATTTTTACAGTCCTTTGTAAAGACTACAGATTGCAAGTCAATTTTTGGAACCATAAAAATGTCGTCAATCCAAGTTTAAAGTGAATTTTGATCTACAAAGATCTTGGTGGTTATGCGATGAGGAGCAAGGAAGTTAAATATTTGATGGCACAAGATTACAGGAATAAGTGCGGTAGGGACTGCTATCTAGCATTGCTCCTGGATAATTATTTAGTCAAATCATATTGCAGACGGGCATTCTCGTACAATAGCAACACTTGATGCAGTTTCCTTGGTCGGTCTTCTTGTATGACGACTACAAGGCGGCTCAGTTTCTGGCACCCAATGACGAAACCTACTTCTACATCCACACTACGCAAGCCACCTTGCGGCTTGTGGCAGAGGGTACTTTGTGTACTTCCGCCCTTCCTTGTTACAGTCGCGATAGTTCGCGGGAAGAGCGATTGTTGGTAAGCCTCCGTATGGGATCGAATCTCTAATTTTATCTTCATGGAATTTCGCGAGATATGCCTAGAAGGAAGCAATATATTGGCTGACTCTTCTAAGAATGAACGCTCTCGGTGCTTTAATAATAATCCACAGAGTGATGCAGAACGTCTCTATTGCAGGGTCTGCGACTGGAGTTGGTTGATTATCTCCGTGGCGCTTTCGTGGTTACTAAATGAAATTGTAACGAAACACTCTGCTTTTCTGCAGATCCTGTCTATTATCTCTATCAGTCTTATTTGGTACGGAGCCCATTCCGACGAGCAATATGCAAGTATTCGTCGAAAGTGTGTTTTGTAAGCAACTTCCTTTGCTAAAGGACTACATTTACCGAGGATTCTTACAATGAATCTCAGTCTAGCATTTGCCTTACTCGCGATTAAGAGCATGTGGTAATTTCATTTCAAGTCGTTTTGCATGTACACTACTGGCCATTAAAATTGCTATACCACGAAGATGACGTGCTACAGACGTGAAATTTAACCGACAGGAAGAAGATGCTGTGATATGCAAATGATTAGCTTTTCAGAGCATTCACACAAGGTTGGCGCCGGTGGCGACACCTACAACGTGCTGACATGAGGAAAGTTTCCAACCGATTTCTCATACACAAACAGCAGTTGACCGGCGTTGCCTGGTGAAACGTTGTTGTTATGCCTCGTGTAAGGAGGAGAAATGCGTACCATCACGTTTCCGACTTTGATAAAGGTCGGATTGTAGCCTATCGCGACTGCGGTTCGTTCCAAACCTGTAACGGCGCTATTTGTGTAAATAAATAGCATTATTAACAGTAGGTGATTGATTTATTTGTTATTTCCAAGAATCAACATGTATTTTGCGCACATCCTAGGTGTCAAAAGAATCGGCATTAGATTAAACAGAAAGAAGAATGTTTTTGTGCCAATTGTCATTAATATGGAGATATTTACAAATACAGCACTCGGTTTTTAGCTAGTTGAACTGTAGTCAACGAAAACCACTTCTGACTTCCTTTAAATTTTGGAACTCCAGAGGAAAGCACAGCGTGACATTAAACCATGCACCACCTACTAACATGTGTTTGAAAGATTTTCACCGTGGTTTGGCACTTAGATCAAGTCTATGGACATGCAACAGAGCACTAAGAACATGATAGCACAGAAAACGCGTTTTGTGAAAAATGGCTCTTAGAGCGTTTTCCAACACCAGTCTTCAATTATAAAACATCAAATAAAAACTGACAATTTATTAGTACACTTATATAAACCTGCGTGACAATATGGCAAGCAAAATCTCAGCGAACTAATGCACCAATTTACCTTTTCAAAATGGTTCAAATGGCTCTGAGCACTATGGGACTCAACTGCTGAGGTCATTAGTCCCCTAGAACTTAGAACTAGTTAAACCTAACTAACCTAAGGACATCACAAACATCCATGCCCGAGGCAGGATTCGAACCTGCGACCTTAGTTACCTTTTCAGGAAAATTTTGCCTGTAGTGGTAGATCATATGCTCTAGTATTTTTCACACCATATGCTGCACGACCTGTGATCACAATACTGTTGCGTACACAGTTACACGGTCCAGCCACATAACTGTGACCACAGCCTATGTTGAAAATCAACGTACATTAACCACTCAGAGTCAGTAGGCAGCAGCATTGGCAGTGGAAGGTATAAAGGGTGGTCCATTGATAGTGACCGGGCCAAATATCTCACGAAATAAGCGTCAAACGAAAAAACTACAAAGAACGAAACTTGTCTAGCTTGAAGGGGGAAACCAGATGGCGCTATGGTTGGCCCGCTAGATGGCGCTGCCATAGGTCAAACGGATATCAACTGCGGTTTTTTTTAAAATAGGAACCCCCATTTTTTATAACATATTCGTCTAGTACATAAAAAAATATGAATGTTTTAGTTGGACCACTTTTTTCGCTTTGTGATAGATGGCGCTGTTATAGTCACAAACATATAAGTACGTGATATAACGTAACCTTCCGCCAGTGCGGACTGTATTTTTTTCGTGATACATTAGCCATGTTAAAATGTACCGTTTACTAACTGCGGAAAAGGTCGATATCGTGTTGATGTATGGCTATTGTGATCAAAATGCCCAACGGGCGTGTGCTATATATGCTGCTCGGTATCCTGGACGACATCATCCAAGTGTCCGGACCGTTCGCCGTATAGTTACGTTATTTAAGGAAACAGGAAGTGTTCAGCCATATGTGAAACGTCACCCACGACCTACAACAAATGATTATGCCCAAGTAGGTGTTTCAGCAATACTAAAAAAAAAGTCGCATGGCGCGAGATTCGATCCGACGACCTTCGAATTATGAACCCGAGCGCTTACCGCTGCGCCACGACGCTGTGGAAAACTTTCAATCGTAGAGAGTATATCACCGCAACGGTTTCTTTTAACTGTCGATTTTCTCGACAACGGCTGAGAAGTGCATCTTGGTGCTTTGCCACATTACACCTCTGGCCACGAGCTTTTATTATGCGCAGTATGAATAGGATCTGAATTTCACAACTGGCGCCCTCCCTTGTAAGTGAACGTAAAACAGCCCTCTCAGCTTGGGTGGTCCGTATTAAGTTGCGATGTCAAAAGGTTTCTCCGTGAGATTTATCACAGAACGGTGAGATACAGTATTAGACTCTGAGCCACAGAAACGTTCAAACTTCGCTATATGCCGGGAAGTTGCAGAATGAAACTTTCAGTCAGACTGCGACCGTGAAGCACCGTCCAGCCAAACCCAAAAAAGCCCAAATTTTTGAAGCAATAATTAAATGAGGCCTAAACTATTCCTTGGAAACAAAATACAACTGTCAACGAGTGTAATGGATCCTATCATGAACTTGATGCGACTGGTGGCAGAAGATTTAATATGATGCACAACTTTGGAAAATGTTATAACAATATTTTGATCACGGCACGTCAGCGATAACGACAACGCACATTGCAATGTTACTTTGCTGCTGCGGAATTTATTCAACATCCGCAAGCAATAATACTTTTCACTCCCATTGAGGTAAACAATGTGAGACCTGACTTTCTCTCGACGTTCTGTGTGTGATAAATCTCACGGAGAAACATTTTGACGACGCAGTTTTATTCTTTCTAGGGAAAGGTTTAAATTCTTTTCACCAATGCCGAAGTGTTTGCTAATGGTTGATTTTATTAATTCTGTTGAACGGGCTGTTTTATACTACCTCCTGATGTCGCAGAGGGCACTAGGAGGGAAGCATGTCATGTGTTGACTGGGAGACGTCCACCCACGAGAAATACACACATCAAAAAATGTTTTGCATCATCTAGGTTCCGACAGTTCCAGAACCTGTACAGAAAATGGGAATAGAGATCAACATAAACATCATTGACGTCCTTTTTATTGCTCATGAAAACCACACATTGCATGATGTACCACCATACAGTGAGACCTTCAGAGATAGTGGTCCAGATTTCTGTACACACCAGTACCTCTAATACCCTGTAGCACGTTCTCTTGCATTGATGCATGCCTGTATTCGTCGTGGCATAGTATCCACAAGTTCATCAAGGCACTGTTGGTCCAGATTGTCCCACTCCTGAACCTCGATTCAGCATAGATCCTTCAGAGTGGTTGGTTGGTCACTCTATCCCAGACGTGTTCGATAGGGTTCATGTCTGGAGAACATGCTGGCCACTCTAGTCGAGCGATGTCGTTATCCTGAAGGAAGTCAATCACAAAATGTGCACGACGTGGGCGCGAATTGTCGTCCACGAAGACGAATGCCTCGCCAATATGCTGCCGATATGGTTGCCCTATCGGTCGGAGGATGGCATTCACGTATCGTACAGCCATTACGGCGCCTCCCATGACCACCAGCAGCACACGTCGGCCCCACATAATACTACCTCAAAACAGCAGGGAAACTCCACCTTGCTGCACTCGTTGGACAGTGTGTCTAAGGCATTCAGCCTGACCGGGTTGCCTCCGAACACGTCTCCGACGATTTTCTGGTTGAAGTCATATGCTACACTCATCGGTGAAGAGAACGTGATGATAATTCTGAGCGGTCCATTCGGCATGTTATTGGGCCCGTCTGTACCGCGCTGCACGGTATCGTGGTTGCACAGATGGACTTCGCCATGGACGTCGGGAGTGAAGTTGCTCATCATGCAGGCTATTGCGCACTGTTTGAGTCGTAACACGACGTCCTGTGGCTGCACGAAAAGCATTATTCAACATGGTGGCGTTACTGTCAGGGTTCCTCTGAGCCATAATCCGTAGGTAGCTGTCATTCACTGCAGTAGTAGCCCTTGGGCTGCCTGAGTGAGGCATGTCATCGACAGTTTCTGTCTCTCTGTATCTCCTCCATGTCAGAACAACATCGCTTTGGTTCACTCCGAGACGCCTGGACACTTCCCTTCTTGAGAGCCTTTCCTGGCACAAAGTACCAATGCGGACGCGATCGAACCGCGGTATTGACCATCTAGGCATGGTTGAACTACAGACAACAAACACGTGCTGTGTACCTCCTTCCTTTTGGAATGACTGGAACTGATCGGCTGTCGGACCCCTCCGTCTAAGAGGCGCTGCTCATGCATGGTTGTTTACATCTTTGGGCGGGTTTAGTGACATCTATGAACAGTCAAAGTGACTGTGTCTGTGATACAACATCCACCGTCAACGTCTATCTTTAGGAGTTCTAGGAACCGGTGTGATGCAAAACTTTTTTTGATGTGTGTTTAACAGCAGCTGGGGGGCCTGCTTTACGGTCACTTAAAGTTGATCCGGATATTGTTATTTTAGCTGCGAACAAGGGCAATGTTGCAGTTGTTTTGGATAAGCGGGAATATGTTCAAAAGATGCAGCGTTTACTGTCTGATTCGGCGTATTGCAACATAGGTGCCGACACTACAAAATGTGTTGGAAGAAAGACTGACAGCCCCCTGAAGGGACGTTCCTTGTCTCAAGAGACGATGAAGAGTCTTTATTCTTATTGTGCTCATAGGTCATATGGCCTTATGAAGGTTCACAAGGAAGGAGTTCCTCTTAAGCTGATTGTGAGTAACATTGTTGCTCCAACGTATCATATGGCAAAACGCCTTGCTACTCAGTTTAACCGATTATCAGATCGGTGTGAGCATCACATTAAGACTCACTGGATTTCTTACAACGATTAAATGGAATACATTTGAATGAATTTGATATTCTAGCAAGTTTTGATATGATGTGTCCCTTCATTTCCGTTCCTCTGTCTGATTCATTACAGTTAATTGAGATTAGTTTTGGTGTTGAATTAACCAACCTACTTCGAAATGTGTTGGTTTCCACTTACTTTTAATTCAGTGACCAATACTAGGACCAGACAGGTGGAGTTACGATGGGAAGCCCGTTGCACTTATTATTGCCGATTTCTTTATGGAAGACTCTGAAAACGTGCCTTGGATACAGCAGTTTTGAAACCTGCTTATTTTTTAGATCCGTAGAAGACACTTTTGTTCTTTGGTCTGACACAAGTGAGATTCTTTTGAACACTTGAATTCAGTCAGCCCAAATATGTGCTTCACGATAGAAGTGGAAAAGGATGGCTGCCTTGCCTTCCTTGATGTGTTGGTGAGGAGGAAGTTTGATGGTACGTTCGGACATACCATTTATAGCAAGGCTCTCACACTGGCTTATATCTACAGGCTTATAGTTGTCACCTTACGAGGCGGCAGCAAAGTATACGGTCTTTTTGCCTTACGCAGAGAGCATTTTCACTTATTTTGTTAAAGCAGCAAAGCGCAGCTTGGCGTTCTCGTACAGTAGCAACACGTGATGCAGTTTCGTTTAGTCGGTTTTTTTATAAGGCGACTGCACGGTGCCTCAGTTGTTGGCAGCCAATGCCAACTGCGATGGACACACCCCGGGGATGCAGTTTGTAACACAAAATACCTTCTTTGTGCCACCTGATGCATAAAGTTACGTTTTGAGGACTCAAACTGCTCTTTGCTTCAGATATTTTTTGTCAGAGCCAACGATTATTATTTCTTTCATGAAGTTAATACGTGGTGGTATATGATACATGGTGCAAGGTACATAGCCACACAAAAAACGTTTTAGGTTATTAACTTAAATAACTTACCTTTATTTGAAAGGGCACGGTCAGTTTCCTTCACCTTCCTTCCCAATCCTAGCTTCTGATTCGTCTCCAATCACCGCGTCATCGACAGGTGTTTTAACCACATTCATCTTTCCTTCCTTTTTCCCTCAACAATGTCCACTGAATGAAAGCGTCTATCTGAAGGTTAAATGGTTGCAGTGCATCATATTTACCAAAAATGGGGTGGCCATTGCGGTAAATCGTAAAAACGTCCTTCTCCAAGACCGTTGTTCTTGAATATGACTCATAATTCATGTGAAAACCATCCTACTTGGAATGAGAAAACCATTCTCTGAAGTGCCACGCACGGCACAAATGTCTCCAGGTGCCTCTGGTGCTTTCAACTCCCTATTAAATCCAAATAGAACAAAATGTCACAAACGTTCGACCTTTTTTCTATGTCACGCCCTATCTTCTACCACTTAAACAAATTTCTCAAAACTTTCAAATGTGGAGCATTCAATAACTCACCACAAGAACCGTTCTAGAATCTCTAATAGAAAGTGTCGCTCGGCAAACACATTAGCAGCCTGTGTGATAACACACCAAACAAAATATCCAAGAACTTACGCTCCAATCTAATTTTTCAAGTAAATTTTGCCTAGATGGATTCCCTACTTCCGTATTCTTCACGTCATATGATGCATGAGATAAGATCATACAGCCCTTGCCTATGCAATAGCATGAGACGAAATACATTTTAAAAATATAAAGAGGACACTGTACTCGCTATTTCGTCTTTACGTTCAACCTGCGTCAGATTTACCACTAGACCTTAATTAGACACAAAGCGGCTCAAGTAAAAAGCACCACTCCCTGCAGAAATTTTCTGATCTTACTGTGTTGCTAATTCGTTACGATTTTTTGTCTCAGTCACTACAAAATAAAGTCAGATGTACGCATTAGGTATCAGAGGCGGATGGTGACTGGGGAGGCAGGCTAACGAGGAAATGAATGTTTTGAACTGACTGTAATTCACCTCCAGGGTCTCAGAATTATCCAGCATGGAGCATCCTTCGTTAAAAATCATTACCTAGTCCTCTGCGAAGTTCAGTGGTCTGTTGGAATGTTTCTAGGTTAATCTTCTTAAGGTATATGTTGTATTCACGCTTCAGATAAATATTTTTAACAAGTGTGAAAACATCCTCTGTCAATGGAACCACACTACCTACTGAAGGGGATTCGGTGTAGGTTGGGCCATGTCAGAGGCTGAAATCGTAGCAAGTAGAAACTCTTACACCAGAAATTTTATGTTATTAGAGAACTAATCCTTACGTAATATCTCAGGTTACGTATTTTTTATTGTAATTGAACTTGAGATGTTGAAAATATCGGTGGTACACTGGGATTCACAATCAGATCGCCCCTTTGGCTTGATTTGACCTCTTTGGGACGATGTAATTCCATAGCGGAGATTGCAACTTCTCGAGATTTTCACGGAAGGCGTGTGTCTGAATTTTAATGCTGGTCTGGCACAAAAATTTGCACCAGCTGCTGTGGCCGAGTGGTTCTAGGCGCTTCAGTCCGGAACCGCGCTGCTACTACGGCCGCAGGTTCGAATCCTGCCTGGGGCATTGATGTATGTGATGTCCTTAGGTTAGTTAGGTTTAAGTAGTTCTATGTGTAGGGGACTGATGACCTCAGATGTTAAGTCCCATAGTGCTCAGAGTCATTTGAACCAAAATTTGCATCATGCCATTTCAAGTTGTAGCATGTGCACACCAAACTGAAGATGAAAAGTAGTTATGATTATTAACGTGTCTTTAAGCGTTGTCAACATCAACATCAACGATAGTTGCCTGCTTCGACTCTCACTTGGACGCAAAATTTTTCAATACATCCTGCCTCCGGTTCAAAATAATTCAGTAGTTAACGTCTCTTCGAGTGTAATCAACAATGATGATATGTGCAGTGTTCCAGTCCCAATTAGCACAACATTTTTGTCACGTTATTTCCAGTTCATATATGCGCACATATCGCTGCTGATGAAATAAACCCATATTTAACCTCTATTCGTGTACTGAAAACGATGGTGATAGGTGCCGGCTTCGAATCTCAGGAAGCCAAAACGTTTTCATCTCGTCATTTCAGCTTCAGTCGTATCACAACTGGTGAAAATATTCGATATCTAACATGTGATTGTGCTTAGTTAATAATCCTATTAGGTGCTGGATTCGAATCCCCGTCCAACACAAACTTTATTTAACTCTTTTTTCTTTCTTTTTTTCTAGTTTATACATGCGCACACTTTGTTCTGCAGTTAGCCCTCTAAATTTTATCAATAAAATTTCCTCGAAGAGAAGGTCGTCTTGCCTCAACGGTTGCTATTTGAGTTCACGGTGCATCTCCGTAATACTCGCGTGTTGACCGAACATGCCACGCCGGTAACAAATTTAATCTCGTGCCTGCGAATTGCTTTGATGCTCCGATCTGCTGGGGATCCAAAACATGTGAGCGGTACTCAATAATGAGTGGCACTAATGCTCTATACGCAGCCTCCTTCATGGATGAGCGACTCGCTCCTAAAATTCTCCCATTAAACCGAACTCGCCTATTTGCCTTCCCCACTACCGACCTACGTGCTCGTTCCATTTCACATCGCTTTGCGACGTTACGCCTAGATATTTAAACGTCATGAGTGTGTCAAGCAGCTCGCCGCCAACATTGTATTCGAACATTATAGGATTGTTTTGCCTGCTCATCTGATTTAACTTACATTTTCCTACGTTTAGAGTAAGCTGTCATTCATTACCCCAGAAATTCTAAGACGTCCTGTACCTTCTTACGACTGCAACAACGACGGCGGTTACTATTACACTACAGCCTCATCAGCAAACAGTCGCGGACAGCTGCACTCTATGTCAATCAGGTCATTTATATACCGTATACAGGGTGTTACAAAAAGGTACGGCCAAACTTTCAGGAAACATTCCTCACACACAGATAAAGAAAAGATGTTATGTGGACATGTGTCCGGAAACGCTTAATTTCCATGTTAGAGCTCATTTTAGTTTCGTCAGTATGTACTGTACTACCTCAATCAAATTGTAAATTTTCACAATCACCATGTGTGGGCTGACGAGAATCCGCACGCTATTGTGCAATCATGTCATCAACACAGATTTTCTGTGAACGTTTGGGCAGGCATTGTTGGTGATGTCTTGAGTGGGCCCCATGTTCTTCCACCTACGCTCAATGGAGCACGTTATCATGATTTCATACGGGATACTCTACCTGTGCTGCTAGAACATGTGCCTTTACAAGCAGGACACAAAATGTGGTTCATGCACGATGGAGCTCCTGCACATTTCAGTCGAAGTGTTCGTACGCTTCTCAACAACAGATTCAGTGACCGATGGATTGGTAGAGGCGGACCAATTCCATGGCCTCCACGTTCTCCTGACCTCAACCCTCTTGACTTTCATTTATGGGGGCATTTGAAAACTCTTGTCTACGCAACCCTGGTACCAAATGTAGAGACTCTTCGTGCTCGTATTGTGGACGGCTGTGATACAATAAGCCATTCTCCAGGGCTGCATCAGCGCATCAGGGATTCCATGCGACGGAGTGTGGATGCATGTATCCTCGCTAACGGACGACATTTTGAACATTTCCTGTAACAAAGTGTTTGAAGTCACGCTGGTACGTTCTGTTACTGTGTATTTCCATTCCATGGTTAATTTGATTTGAAGAGAAGTAATAAAATGAGCTCTAACATGAAAAGTAAGCGTTTCCGGACACATGTGCACATAACATATTTTCTTTCTTTGTGTGTGAGGAATGTTTCCTGAAAGTATGGCCGTACTTTTTTGTAACACCCTGTATAGAGAATAAGAGGGGGTCCCATCACAATTGCCTGGGGCACTCTTGACGACACCCTTGTCTCAGATAAACACTCGCCGTCCAGGCCAACGAAATGCTTTCCTTTAGTTACGAAGTCTTCGAGTATGCTCGTACTTTCGGCAACAGTCTGCAGTGGGGCAGCATGTCAAACGATTTACGAAAATATAGGAATATGGATTCTGCCTGTTGCCCTTCATTCATGGTTAGTAGGATATCATGTGAGCAAAAGGCAAGCTGAGTTTAGCACTAGCGGTGCTTTCTAAATCCGCGTTGAATCGTGGACAGAAGCTTTTCTGCATCAAGAAAAAATATTATATTCGGACTAAGAATATGCTCAAGAATTCTGTAGCAAATCGATGCTAAGGATATTAGTATGTAAGTTTTCGAGTGCGTTATTTTACCCTTCTTATATATAGCAGTCACCTGCGCCTTTTACCAGCTGCATGGAACTCTGCTGGGCGAGAGATTCGAGATAAATGCAAGCTAAGCATGGAGCAAATGTCGAAGTATACTCTCTGTCAAACAGAATTGGGATTCCATCTGGATCTGGAGACCTACTTGTTTTTAATTATTTTCATTGCTTTTCAACGCCAGGGACCTCTAAACCTACACTATGTGATCAAAAGTATCCGTAAGTATTAGAACAAGGGGAGCACCACCCCAAAGTACCGTTATCCAAGATGGCGGCGATGACGTCATTCAAGATGGCGGCGATAACGTCACCCAAGATGGCGGCGATAGCGTCATCAACATGGCGGATTTTGGCAGCGGGTTTGAATTTTGGCAGGAAAGTGCCCCCCCCCCCCCCAGTTGAGAAAAATGGTGCGAATTTCAAATTCCAACATGATAATGCGTCACACCAAGAAAAATGGCGGGAAAAAGGGGCATGTCTTTATTATGTAACCGATTTCAAGCATGTGTGTTCGCCACCGGGCCTGGACTCCAAATGACTTAGTTCATATCATCGCCACCGGAGAGTACCACTGTGATGTCATCCAAGATGGTGGATTTTGGCGGGAAGATACGACACTTGGGCTACCTCCACTAACCTAACCCCCCTCCCCCCTCCCTCCCAGAAAATGGCGAGAAGTTCAAATTCCAGTACGACAATGGCGAGAAAAACGGACTTGTCTTTATCATTTAACCAATTTCAAGCTGATGTGTTCGCCCCTTGGTCTGAACTGCAAGGTCGCACAAACCTTTCCGATCTCCTGTGTGCTGGCCGATCACACACAACATTGTTACCCTTAAGAAACTGAAGAAACAACTCCAGATGGTTTGTCCCCACAAAAGTGTAAACGAACTTCTCCTTCTCCACGACAACACAAGGCTTCCCACAACTCTGCGCGCCCGAGAGGAGCCCACAAAACTTCACTGGACTGTTGTTCTTCATAAACCCTACAGCACGGATCTCGCACCTTACGACTTCCATCTTTTTGTCCCAATGAAGGGCGCAGTATGTGGAAGCAGTACATGGATGGTGTGGATGTTATTGCTGCAGCGAGAGGTTGGCTCCGATGTTGACCAGTACAGTGGTACCATGTGGGCATGCACACCTTTCCGGTAACGTGGCGTAAGGCCGTTGCATTAAATGGAGACTATGTTGAAAAATGGGGTTTTGTAGCCAAAAGAGTGGGAAGCAACATAGTGTATTGGAATCCAGAATAAAATCTACCGGTAACATTTCTAGAAGCCTGCCACTAAATTGTTTCAATGTCTTCGTTCAATCCTACCTAGTACGGATCCCAAACACTCGAGCAGTACTCAAGAATAGGTCACACCAGCGTCCTATATGCGGTCTCCTTTACAGGTGAACCACTTTCAGAAGAAAATGTATCGCATTACTATTGGACGTTCCTCATAATTACATTACACAGTGCCATGTTCTACTCTACTATTCAGAGATATCTATCGGCAGAGGTTTGTAAATATGTAGAAATGAAGAATAAAGATGTAAAATGTTAATAAATTTCGTTTTATTTAAAAGCCTTAAGAGTTTTCACATAAAAAAATCGGAGGCATTACTTTTCAGCGCTCCCTAGTACATTCGTTTCGCAAGCTGTAACCTCCAGCAAATTGTGTCGTTCGTTAATGATAGTAATTGAAAAAAAAGTGTAATTGCTTGTGACTTATGTAAACAGTAGTACAGTTTTATAAAATAGTGAACATAGAAAGGGTATTTTAAAAATAATTTTGTTTCGTGATTGAGACACAGTCGAGCCCATTTGTTTCATCCACTCAGAAAATTCCATTTTATCCCTGGAAAGGGTTGGGGGGAGGGGAGGGTTAATTATCACCAGATTGGGAACCATTGGTCTACAGCCCGCAAAGCATGACCATCGTTGTCGGCAACCTTAATTCCTTCTGTGTTGTACCAGTAAGACCAGGCATCCAGTTTAAATTACAGCCGTGAACTGCAGTCGTTATTGCAAGATATCCGCTTAAGCTGAGCATCTTGCAGAAAGAGTTAGGGTGGCAACAAGCATGCAAGACAAAGTCCGTGTGATTGCGGGAGTCAAAGGGGAAAATTTTTTAGGTTAGATTTAGATTACACACAGAGAGTATTGAAAGCAATTAGAGCAGAACAGGATCATAATACATGTAACGATTTCCAGAAAGATAAAATTAAGTTTCGTGTAGAGTTAACATGGAAAAAGGAGTTGCAACCTATGTAGGAGTTGGCCACAAAGTTAAAATATTGAAACAAATAGTTTTTCTGTTGATCAGAATCTAGAAGGATGTGCTTGTGAGTTGTTGCTGCAGAATATTTATCTGATAATTGTAACAATCTATAGATCTCCTCTCTGAAACTCCACTACATATTTATGAGTAATTTGGATGCATTATTGAGTTACCTGTCAGACAAGAAGAAACAGTTAATGATGTGTGGAGATTTCAGTGCAGGTTTCTTAGAATATACGGATAAGAAAAATGAACTAGAACTATTATTTGGATGTTTCAGTCTAATTAGAGTACAGTGGTCTGTTTTCCAATCATGTGCAAAAAGAGTAGGGCACTGAGTGATAACATTTTTATAGACAGTGCTCAGGCAGAAACAATTATTCGTACCAATCGCTAATGGACTATCTGATCATAATGCACAATTAATACAAATAATCTCTGCAATTGAAATACAGTGGAAATACAACGGTAATAAAGAAATCCGGAGTTCTAACTGACAGCCGTTACGAGCACTTGGCATATCATACATTTTTTTTTGCAGCGAACACATAGTGCGTAGTGGCGGGATCACACTGTTGTAGAAATAATTCAAAAGCCAAAGCCAATGATTTTATATCAGCTGGTCTGCCTCGTGTATCGTTGTATCCAAATGGTTTATAAATGTAAATCTACATTCAGATCCGATGACGGCACTTGTAGTGTGTTGAAACCGGTTACCCAGTAAACAGTATTTAAACGATCTTGGCTTTTGAGTTATTTCTATACCGTTTTTTGCCAGCGTCCAACAGCGTGTCCTTAGGAGTAGAGGAGTAATGCAAATTAACTGCAGTATGTTGCAGGATCTAGAGTTGACATCTTAGATAACGCAGAATTGATACAGGCCTCAAGTTAAACGCATGCAGTACGTCTCGGTTTTCAAACGGTGTCTTTTGTTTGTCTGTGAGCGGATGGGGGAGGGGGGGAGGGGGGAGGGAGAGGGAGCGGAGGGGATAAAGTTGGATTAGGAAAAGTGACAGGTAGTGGAAGGGGGGAGGAGGGGGAGCTGGAACAGGAAGAAGCGAGGATGGGTACATGGTGGTCTTGAGGTTGGCTCTGTAGCTGGTAGAATGAGTAGACATGAGGAAGGTTTTGTGGGTCAGGTAGAGGGAACCTGTTCGAAGTTCTCTTAGGATGTGAGAAGGAGGGTGTAGAGAGGGAGGGTGGTGTTGGGGCAGGCGCGGCGGCTGCTCGGGATTGGAGAGGATGCAGGAGATAAGATACACTGTTCAAAAGAATTACGGGCGCACGTGTATCAATGTCCGGTATGTTAAATATGTTTTGATTGTACCTGTGGTCTTATGGCATGGCTTGAGATCTTCACTTTAAATTTAGGCAAGAATTAAAATCATTCGCCATCTATTGGCTGTATTATGCTCTACAGTATCAGGTGTTTCCTCAGAAGGAAGTGAGTACCGGTGTCCCAGTGTTTTCTAGAGAGCTACACAGAGGACAGTTACATTTGCGGAGGTTGTATTCAACCAGGCACATGCAATGCGACATCTTAATTCAGTGCAAGTTGCAAGGGCGGTCTGATTGATCAAAAAACGGTGAACTTCCGGTCGTGTTCTTGCCGATGCCAATGCTTCTCCATGTGTCATTCAAAGCTTGTGGACACGCTACATGGAGACAGGTCAGTGTACAAGGTGACTTGGACAAAGTCGCTGACGCGTTGCAATATCACGTGAAGACCGATACCTGGCCAGCTCTGCGTTGCGGCGTCGTACGGACAGCTCCAGAGCACTACACGACGGTCACAGTAGGGCCACTGGAGCCGCTGTGTCCAATCAGACTGTAATGAACAGGATACGAGAAAGCACTGTACGACCCAGGCGTCCTGTTCGCATACATCGCTTGACACGACAACATCTTGCAGTTCGCATTCACTTCTGCTGTTTCTACGCCAACTGGCAATTTCGTCACTGGCGAAACGTGTTATTCGCAAACGAGTCCAAATATCTTCTGACGCAAAGTGATATTCGTGTATGGATACCCGTCGTGGGCGGTACCTATCGAATGTTGTCCAGGAAATCGACTGATTTCCAAGAATCATTGTTAACAGCACACAGATATTGTCGTCGTAAGCGATAGTCTTACCGCCAGGCAGTACATCGAACAGACTCTGTTGGACCATGCGGTGGCTGCTGCATGCGGTGGTGGCCCTGAATTCCTTTTAATGCCTGGGTCCATGTCGCGGGTGTCAGCAGGGATGGACTCTCATTGAAGAATGGGAAGCGACACCACAGAAAGGAGCATGCCACTTAGATGTCAGGCAATGATAAACGCTCTCAGAGGTCGTACACGTTACTGAGGCTCTCAAAGTCCAATGAAAAGCACCCAAGATGACGGGATGAATGATTGTCACTTATTGGACATTTCAGTTCTTTTTATTTAAACGATCTAGGCTGTAATGATGTTATGTTGTGTACTTAGTTTATGAAAGATAAAGGTGCACTTTGGTGACATACCCAGTCCTCAGTTATTGCTCAATTGAGTATGGCAGACACCCAAAGTCATGTTCCCCTAATTCCTTCGTGCGGTGTATAAAACAATTACGAAGGTGTCCGAGCCGTTTCAAGAGAGGGACTAATTTTGTCTACTGGTAGAGAGTGCGTGTATGTAAGCGAAGACAGATACAGAAGGGGAGCGAAGTGTGTGACACTCTAGGACTTGTGGGGAGTGGTAAAATTTTCCTTGCGCGGAGATCCAAGCTACATTGAGGAAGATGAAGATGAGTCGAGTCAGGCTGTTGTACGCAGCTTAGGATCAGTGTTTGGTCACACGATTAGTTCACGTGACTGTCTTCAGTGGGAGCCCGATGTACCATCTGCACAACGCTAGTTCTCA
This sequence comes from Schistocerca piceifrons, assembly GCF_021461385.2. NCBI lineage: Eukaryota > Metazoa > Arthropoda > Insecta > Orthoptera > Acrididae > Schistocerca > Schistocerca piceifrons. The sequence continues at coordinate 770,064,889 of NC_060149.1, forward strand.
TTTGCTGAGCATGTGTCAAGCTGTTGCCAATTTTTATTTATTTTATTTTATTTATTTGTTTATTTCTGTAGAATATGCAACGCTATCTGCCACGGCAGTAGCACCCTACCTTTCAGGTAAAGCCGAAAAAACAACTGCCGTCTTACAGCAGCCGCTAGTGTCCTTAAAGGACGATGTACATTCTGAAATAATAATTAAGTTCCCACGCCCGGGTTCCCGGGTTCGATTCCCGGCGGGGTCAGGGATTTTCTCTGCCTCGTGATGGCTGGGTGTTGTGTGATGTCCTTAGGTTAGTTAGGTTTAGGTAGTTCTAAGTTCTAGGGGACTGATGACCATAGATGTTAAGTCCCATAGTGCTCAGAGCCAATAATTAAGTAGTAGAAACCGTCCAGGCCAGGGACAGTGGCGGAGAAAAGACCAGAAAAGCACATTCAGTGTGTTGTGGAAGGCGAGCAATCTCTGGCGAGGAACATGCGACGCCTCCGCTGTGAGGGGACCTAAGCAAAATTTACGACACGTGTCCCGAGCGCCGCGGTTGAACGCAACTGTAAAGGCACGGCGCAACCACTGGGCCCCTCACCAGACCCGGATTTACGGCGGGAGAGGACGGCAATTTCAGGGGCGCCAAATTCATATTCTTGAAGGAAAAAACCTTGTTTCACAAAGTGCGTAGCATACAGCTCATGCGGGTCTATCGATTATTCATATGATTTTGTAATGCATCCGTGTTGGTTTCTGAACATTTTTGAACACATTTTAAACTGATTTCTGAACGAATCATATGTTGACTTTTGCATGCGTGCATAGCGCATGTGATGTGTCTGTCAGGGGAATCCCCGTCACATCTAGAAATAAAAAAAACTTTCCCGCAGACAAAAAGGGGACAGGGCTACACGAGCTTAGCCGAATAAACCCGAAGGGGTGAATGCCAATCGCTGTTCGTTTATGCTCTTGATTGGGTGTGCTAATGATAAGCGTTATTGTAAATATTAGTGAAATCCATACATTCAGACTACCAGAGTGGAAATAAACGACAAACAGGAATAACAGGTGGGAAAGATTACATATTAGCTTCTCGGTGTACCCAAGAAAATGAAATTTTGACATAACATTTTTGCCATATCAGTACACTACTGAGGGTCACTTTTACAGTCCCCGGCTAGCAGCCGCGTAAGTTCAATTTTCGAACAGCGCGGGAAACACCTAACCAGAGAATAAAGGCGGGATAACAGAACCGGTGATTCTGGAAGGATTAGTGAAGTTAAGCGGAGAATAAGTTTTGACAGTGTCAGGAAAAGCTACAGAACTAATAATGACAAGATTATTTTTTAGAACGAGGAAGGAGTAGCAACGGGGATATCACATAGATTATATGGAGTATGACGATTCAAAATTTATACAAAAATTTCGTGCAATTACTACTTTTCGATCTCACACTTGAGAATCTGGAGCATATGAATGAAATGTGAAGCTGTTTCCTACCATAAAACGTTTTGCTTGTAATAGGCCTAATAGACATTTGATATTGGTACTTCGTGAATTATATCCTGTCGTGTTACTTAAGTAAACGAAGTAGATAAAAATTACCATTTGTGCCAAAACTGTCTCGCTTATTTGGCGTCTGTTACAATTGCTGCCATATTAGAAAGACCTATTTGTTTTATCTTGCAAACAGTGACAAAATAAGTGTAATCAAATCGAGAAACCACACTAGTCTTAGATAATCCCAGCCACTATTAATTGTGAGGTTTTTTTTAATGGGGGGGGGGGGGGGGCTAGGATGTCAAACCGTCCGACTTGGAGCAGGAGAGGTACCACAGAACAATTTAATTTCCGCTGCCTGAATATAGGTTTGATAGCTTCCATTACAAGTATATACATTATAATTCAACAAAGCAAGCTACAGTGACGTGCGATAGAAGAATGTTGTATGAAGAGGTGTGGCACTGCATTTTGGCACGCTTAAGACCAAATAACATGTCTTACATTTCCGCGAATATATGTGTTTGATATATCACAGTCTTCATGAGGATGCGCGCAACAAAAAGAACATATTTTTCAAAAATTGTTCTTTTTTTTTAATTTTTGACCTCCTATCTCAAACGCTCGAGGTGAAGGGAGTATTTCATTCTGTGTTTTAGACAGAATATTCCGTACACACACCATCTATTCACTGCTGTAAGAGACTCTGTAAAACGGTGTATCATTTCTATCAGCAAACAAAATTTCAAGCAGATTGTTAGTAGAATACAAGGAAAGGTATAGAATGCCACGATCGCAGCCTAGAGAGTAGGATGCTGCAGATCAGTGAAGAGGGTATCAGGAAGTGGAAGTGGAGTTTTCGGTGACTATGCGTGTGGATCTTATTCCAACCTTGTCATGCGTCCACCCCCTTCAGTACTATTATTCTTCATATCACTACTGTATTTGGAACTATCTAATGAAAAATATTTAATCAAAACCTATTCAAAATGTATGTCATTTAAGAAAAGGGAAATGATCACTATAACTGAAAAATAAAATGAATTCAGAACTTATTTAACTATCTCTAAGTTACTATATCAAATTCTCTCTTTTAACTAACAGGAGTGGGCTGAACTTGCTAACACCTTGCACATATAACTGGTAAACCTTGCCCCTTACCTAACACTCAAAATGACTGAACAATGAAAATTAACTCACCACAATAATCGCGAAATGCACGCAAAGCAACGCGACCAATACCTTTTGGTTGCTGAGTCGTTTCTGCGTAAAAACTAAATCCAAAAAATCTTTCGTCCAGTAATATTCCATTCTCAGCTCTTCTCCGCTTCTAAAAATTTCTCGTCTTCGAAAGGGAACCACTTACTCTGAACCAGGTCTCCTCAGCAAGCCAACCGACCACAGCCACATCTCTGCAAGACTCGACTACGACTCGCTCTCTCCGCTGCTGCCGTTCTGTCAACCGCGCGGTATTTTACTCATCAATGCTTTTCTTAACACTCAAAGACAACGTATCCTTTCATGTATCCAAGCTTTACAAATGTATATTTATGGATATTAAAGTATTTGCAGTCGATTTGTTACACAAATAACTAATTATGTAAGTGTAGACCTGATATGGCTCAAATTCAAAGATACAGTATCGACAGCAATAGATAGATTCATATCGCATAAGTTAATGAGAGACGGGACTGATCCACGGTGGTACACAAAACACGTCAGAACACTGTTGCGGAAGCAACGAAAAAAGCATGCCAAATTCAGAAGAAAGCACAATCCCCAAGACTGGCTAAGTTTCAGGGAAGTTCGAAATTTATTGCGGACGTCGATGCGAGATGCATTTAATAGTTTCAACTGTCTCAAAATATGGTAGAAAACCCAAAGAAATTCTGGTCGTATGTAAAGTACACCAGTCGCAAAAAACAGCCAATACCGTCACTGCGCGATAGCTACGGAAATGTTACCGATGATGGTGCCACTAAAGCGGAGTTACTAAATACAGTTTTCCGTACTTACTTCAAGAAAGAAGACGAAGTAAATATTCCAGAATTCGAAACCAGAACCGCTGTTAGCATGAGTGATATAAAAGCAGATATCTTAGGTGTTGCGAAACAACTCAAATCACAAGGCAAGTCTTCTGGTCCAGATGGTATACCAATCAGGTTCCAGCGCTGCGCCTGCGCTGTTGTGCTTAGCGGGGCGCGTCCTAATGGGAAAGTTGTGTACGCGCTGACTACGCGGAACTATGTACACAACAACCTGAGCCCGCATCTCGTGGTCGTGCGGTAGCGTTCTCGCTTCCCACGCCCGTGTTCCCGGGTTCGATTCCCGGCGGGGTCAGGGATTTTCTCTGCCTCGTGATGGCTGGGTGTTGTGTGATGTCCTTAGGTTAGTTAGGTTTAAGTAGTTCTAAGTTCTAGGGGACTGATGACCATAGATGTTAAGTCGCATAGTGCTCAGAGCCATTTGAACCATTTTTGGACAACAACCTGATTTAATTAGACTACATTCCATTATCCTTATTTTCCTTCTGCTGATGTCCATCTTATAACCTCGTTTAAAAACACTGCCCATTCCGTTCAACTGTTCTTCCAAGCCCTTTGCCGTTTTTGATAGACTTACAGTGTCATCAATAAACCTCAAAGTTTTTATTTCTGTTCCCTACTCCTAATTTTCCTTTTGTTTCCTTTACTTATTGCTCAATATACAGATTCCATAACATCAGCGATAAGCTTCAACCCTGTCACTCTCGATTCTCAACCACTGCTTCCCTTTCATGCCCCTCGACTCCCATAACTGCCATCTGGTTTCTGTACAAATTGTAAATAGCCTTTCGCTCTCTGTATTTTACCCCTGCCACCTTCAGAGTTTGAAAGAGAGTATTCCAATCAGCATTGTCAAAAGCTTTCTCTAAGTCTACAAATGTTATAAACGTAGGTTTACCTTTCCTTAACCTATTTTCTATGAGAAGTCGCTGAGTCAGTATTGCTTCGTGTGTGTCTGCATTTCTGTGGAATCCAAATTGATCTTCCCTGAGGTCGGCTTCTGCTAGTTGTTCCATTCGTCTGTAAAGAATTCGCGTTACTATTTTGCGGCTGTGACTTATTAAACTGATAGTTCGGCAATTTTCACATCTGTCAACACCTGCTTTCTTTGGCATTGGAATTATTATATTCTTGTTGAAGTCTGAGGGTATTACGCCTGTCTCATACATCCTGCTCACCAGATGGTAGAGTTTTGTCCCAAGGTTATCAGTAGTTCTACTGGAATGTTGTCTACTCCCGGGGCCTTGTTTCGACTTAGGTCTTCCAGTGCTCTGTTAAACTCTACGCAGTATCATATCATCCATTTCATCTTCATCTACATCCTCTTCCATTTCCATAATATTGTCCTCAAGTACATCGCCCTTGTATAGACCCACTATGTACTCCTTCCACCTTTCTGCTTTCCGTTCTTTGCTTAGAACTGGGTTTCCATCTGAACTTTTAATATTCATACAAGTGGTTCTCTTTTCTCCAAAGGTCCCTTCAATTTTCCTGTAGGCAGTATCTATCTTACCCCTAGTGATATGCGCCTCTACAGCCTTACATTTTTCCTCTAGCCATCCCTGCTTAGCCATTTTGCACTTCCTGTTGATCTCATTTTTGAGACGTTTGTATTCCTTTTTGCCTGCTTCATTTACTGCATTTTTATATTTTCTCCTTTCATCAATTAAATTCAATATTTCTTCTGTTACCCAAGGATTTCTACTAGCCCTCGTCTTTCTACCTACTTGATCCTCTGCTGCCTTCACTACTTCATCCCTCAAAGCTACCCATTCTTCTTCTACTGTATTTCTTTCCCCCATTCCTGTCAATTGTTCCCTTATGCTCTCCCTGAAACTCTGTACAATCTCTGGTTTAGTCAGTTTGTCCAGGTCCCATCTCCTTAAATTCCCACATTTTTGCAGTTTCTTCAGTTTTAATCATCAGTTCATAACCAATAGATTGTGGTCAGAGTCCACATCTGCCCCTGGAAGTGTCTTACAATTTAAAACCTAGTTCCTAAATCTCTGTTTTACCATTATATAAGCTACCTGAAAACTTTTAGTATCTCCAGGCCTCTCCCATGTATACAGCCTTCTTTCATGATTCTTGAACCAAGTGTTAGCTATGATTAAGTTATGCTGTGTGCAAAATTCTACTAGCCGGCTTCCTCTTTCATTTCTTACCCCCATTCCGTATTCACCTGCTACGTTTTCTTCTCTTCCTTTTCTTACTATCGAATTCCAGTCACCCTTGACTATTAAATTTTCGTCTCCCTTCACTATCTGAATAATTTTAGTTTATCTCAGCATACATTTCATCAATCTCTTCGTCATCTGCGGAGCTAGTTGGCATATAAACTTGTACTACTGTAGTAGGTGTGGGCTTTGTTGCGGCCACATGTAGTAAGCGTTGCTTCACGCATTGGAGAATGGAAAAACAGAGGCACGCTGGCGACCGAGGCGTTGTTAAGTAGGCAGGCACAGATAGCAGCAGTCTAACCAACAGGCTGACGTAAGGACTCACACAGACCCAGCGCCGAGCGAAGCCTGGAGACTGCTGAGTAAGGGGAAGTGAGGCCAGCACTCTGAGTTACGTTGCAATATACTGCGGGAGTAATAACAAAAGGCTGCCACCGAGGGCAAAGAACGCCCTCCTGCTGGATATAAATAGTGGAGCACAGGGAGAAATTGTAAAGAAAGTTAAATACATAATTGTAAAACTGCACGCCTTCTTAGTCTTTGGCGCAGCCACTGCGTCTGCTGCTAACAAGTGGTGCAGAAGACGTAACAGCTTCGTGTCTATCTTGGCCACAATAATGCGTTCACTATGCTGTTGGTAATAGCTTAACTGCACTCCTATTTTCCTATTTTTTTATTCATTATTAAACCTACTCCTGCATTACCCCTATTTGATTTTGTATTTATAACACTGTATTCACCTGGCCAGAAGTCTTGTTCCTCCTGCCACCAAACTTCACTAATTCCCACTATATCTAACTTTAACCTATCCATTTCCCTTTTTAAATTTTCTAACCTACCTGTCCGATTAAGGACTCTGACATTCCACGCTCTGATCTGTACAACGTCTGTTTTCTTTATCCTGATAACGACGTCCTCCTGAGTAGTCCCCCCCCCTGGAGATCCGAATGGGCGACTATTTTACCTCCGGAATATTTTACCCAAGAGGATGTCATCGTCATTTAACCATACCATAGAGCTGCATGCCCTCTGGGAAAAAGTACGGTTGTAGTTTCCCCTTGGTTTCAGCCATTCGCAGTACCAACACAGACAAGGCCTATTTGGTTGATGTTACAAGGCCAGATCAGTCAGTCATCCAGACTGTTGCCCCTGCAACTACTGAAAAGGACGCTGCCCCTCTTCAGGAGCCACACGTTTGTCTGGCCTCTCAACAGATACCCCTCCATTGCGGTTGCAACCTCCCAGAGCAAGCTTAAGTGGCACGGTATCATAAAATTATTTGCAGCAAACGCATTCATTGGAAGAATCCAATGGCAATAAAATGAAGCAACGAGAAACGTCACTTATAACTCGTCATTCGACCGATTCTTTATATTATTCCTCAGACTGGAACTCTTACCAGGTATGATTAATAGAAGAAACGAAGAACAGCTACGCGTTTCGTCACTGATTCGTTTAAAAACCCGGGAGCGTTAAGGAGCTGCTCATTAAATTCTAGTGGCGGACGCTAAAGAGTGAGGAGTTGTGCGCCTCGGAGATGTTTAAAGTTAAAATATGGCAGCATATGTTCCAAGAAGATTGACACAATATATTGCTTCCCCTCAGATACATCACACGGAATGATCATGACGGTATAACCACAGGAATTCGAGTTCTTGCGGAGGCTTACCAACAGTCATTCTTTACATACACCTCAACAGCTAAACCTTACCAATCATCTCTGATCGGGTGTAGAGCGGAAAATACGGATTACGAACATTTTCGCTAATGTCAGTGCGTTACTGCCAGACGAATGGCACAAAGTAACTCTGGAAAGAAGTCTACATCTGCACTTTCACTGATACTCCACAAGCCACATTATGGTGTTGGCGGTGCATATTTCTGGAATCACTATTGGTCCTGTTCATTTACCCTTTACCACACGCTATAATGCGGCTTGTGGAGTATAGATGTAGGTATGGATGCAGACTTATTTCCAGGGGGAACCTGTGACACAATTTGTTCGATATGAGAACAGCAATATCAACGAGATGCTGTACAGCTCCAGATTTGCACCTGATGGCCAAAATTGGAACTAATTTTTTTCAGCGTAAATCGGTGCCCAATTAACGCATTAGAATATCTACCAAGCTTCGCTGCCATACGATAATTACAGCCCACACTGGGTCTCCGTTACTTACTAGCTTAAAACCTCTACCTAATTCTTGGCGTTAAATGATCCTTCTACGGTGGAACTAAGACAGGACAAGAATCTGTGAGTAATCTCTTGCATAAAACACTAGCATCCAAAAACTAACCACAATCAAGAAATGTGATCATATTTCTTGAAGAGAATGTCGGAAACGTTACAGACAAGATAAAGCTTAATGACATTTTGCGTACAGCGATGTACAAAACGCAACTGCTGAAGTTGTGAATTGAGGATAAATATACACAGGTGTGCAAAACTGAAGGACGAAAGCAGCTCTATCACTGCTAAATAACATAGCTTGATGAAGCTAGGACGATACGTAGAAGGAACTGCTGCAGTATAGTACAGTACAGTGCAGTACAGAAGGTAACTGGAAAAAATACTCAATGAGAAGTACATAAATGACACTTTTATTCAAAGTCAATAATTACACTGAAGTCACCGCGATTGAGGATGGTCTCCTGAACATTGCGAACGGCAGGACATGGTTTTTAATACGGTATGTGATAACAATGGACGGCAGTGCACGCTCTGCAACGTGCTCCCACGTTGGTCAGAAGGATAGTCAGCAGTTCTTGTGGTAGGGCGTTCGATTACTCCTCCAGCGCGATTTCTAACTACTGTATGGACGTTGGTGCACTTGTACACGCTGCAATATGTTGTATCTAGGAAACCAGCATACTTGGTTCACTAGACAAATAATCAAACAATTCGTATTAATGAGTGTTATTACAAGAAGACATTTACAGACACATAACTTTGGTAATTACATATGTCGCAAGCAAAGGGCGACATACGAAATAATCAGTATTTGCAGTGATTGCTGATCTCTAACTGACAAAAGTCTTTCCTGAACTGATATCGAAGTCGCTAACATTAAAGCTACTATCCAAGTCGTTTCCCACCAGCTGGGCGAGGCGCTTATGTCCTCTTCACCTAGGGGCCGCTGCTGCACCATTGTCATCATTGAAAGGGGTCGGTCAGCATGCGATTGGCTGACCTCTCCTCACAGCCTTCTCTTCTCTTTCGTTCCCGACGGGGGTGGCGCGCGGACACTTGACTTTACGCTGTAACACAATATATTTCCCCAATGAATCCCATCCCACGCGTGTTCGATGGGGATTCAGTCGGGGGGGGCGGGGGGGGGGGGGACGAGCAGGCCACGCTGTTCGATATGCCGCATATTGTAATCTATGAAAATGAAGTCAGAGCCGAATGCATCCCTGGAGACTGGAGAGAAGCACTTGTGGAACGAGTGCAGTCTCACAAGAATGTTGACCGGTGAGTACATCATGTGCAAGGATATGGAAGTTAGTACGCTCATGTAACATTATGCCTCCCCACACCATAACGCATGGACCACCAAAATGATCATGTTCGACGATGTTCCCGGGTGCGTTACGTGTTACCTGAACACTATGGGACTTAACATCTGAGGTCATCAGTATCCTAGAACTATGAACTACTTAAATCTAACTAACCTAAGGATACCACACACACATCCATGCCCGAGGCAGGATTCGAACCTGCGACCGTAGCGGTCGCGCGGTTCCAGACTGAAATGCCTTGAACCGCTCGGCCACTTCGGCCGGCCCACGAATTCCTCTCCTCTCCTTTGCTAACCTCTTCATCTCAGAGTAGCACTTGCAACCTACGTCCTCAGTTATTTGCTGGATATATTCCAATCTCTGTCTTCCTCTACAGTTCTTTCCCTCTTCAACTCCCTTTAGTGCAGAGGTTCCCAAACTGGGGGGCGTGCCCCCCTGGGGGAAGGGGGGGCGTGATGATGTTGCAAGGGGGGCGCGGGTGGAGTTAGTGGTATAAACCTAATATTTCTTTTTAATATCGATATTTTAATAAAAATGAATGTGCAGGTATTAATGATAGATTACGGCGCTAAATGCAATCATTTGGCGTCCCACTTCCCGCAATCCTATCTCAATAACCTATCCTAGAACATACAGCTTTTGAAGATCACGTTTAGAATGACACGTTTAGAATGTCAAACACAGAAACTCTCAAAATTACTGAGGCGATATGCGTTAATTCTAATATACCAGATTTGTAAACAACTTACTTCTGGCAATTGGAAAACAGAAAAGTCAGGTATTAACTATTCCGTACATTTGTACACATGAAGTGAACGTAATCGTGTTATAACTTTTAGCCGTAGTAGGCTATGTTCATCAGAGTAATAATCGCTTATACTGCGTAACTGCAAAAATGCCGTTTTATTACCCTGTCAACCTGCGGATCCCCATGTGATGCGATTACAGTGACTTTAATAGACTGTATACTCTTCAAATGAACTGGCGGGTTCGTAATTTGGACGCCAGAAAAATGTGCACGACGTGAATGTGAAACTAGTACAAGTGTTCGTTCTGAGCAGAGTACTTCATACAGAAGTACGCTGGCTCTCAAAAGGAAATATGCTAGGAAGATTATTTGAACTTCGAGACGAAGTGATGCAGTTTGTGGAAAATAACAAAGAAACTGAATTGTATGTGGAATTTAGAAAGCCCGGTGTTCATGTTGCATTGGCTTATCTGTCAGATATTTTAGAATCTTTAAACACATTGAATTTGAAATTACAAGGTGGAGAGACAAACAATTTTTCATCGGGATGCCATCAAAGCGTTTACAGATAAGTTTCAACTATGGAAACGTAAAATTTTAGCCTGCAATTATTCCTGCTTTCCCAGATTGTTTGGAATCCTGGAAGAAGCCCGATTTCAAAACGATTGTAAGGATACTGATACTAAGAGTAAAATATCAAACCATTTGCAGCACCTCACTAATGAATTAGAACGATACTTCCCTAACAGTTATGATGATAAAATTTATTATAGGTTAACGACGGATCCATTTCACGATGACGTGGATGTGTTGCCAGACAGACTACAAGAGGAAGTCTTAGAAATTAAAAATGATTCTTCAGCGAAGTATGACTTTGAGAAGATGGATAAACCTTTATTTTGGGTGAAATATCTCACGGTGTATCCCAGCACAGCAGAACAAGCACTGAAACTGTATTTACCATTTTCAGGCACTTATTTGTGCGAAAGAGCATTTTCAGCGGTAGTGGCAATAAAAAATAAGCTTAGAAGCAAACTCAGTATTGCCAATGATTTACGTTGCGCGGTTTCTACTATTCAGCCAAGAATTCAAAATCTTGTAAAAAATATGCAAGCTCATCCTTCACATTGATTTATTTGTTTGTTTCTTGCCATATGTGTGTGGAAATAATACTTTTATAATAAATACGTCACATTATAAGAGAACTTGTTATTTTCATCCTAACTATCCTTACATGTAGGTAATACTGTAAAATTATAAAAAACTATTTCGAAGAAACAACATAAAATAAACATAGTGAATCTGATTTAAATATAAATACTGCGTGTGATCCTTATGGATTCTGATGTTACGTGTGGTATGTTATTTCAACTAATAATAGTATTTCTTCTGGATGAAGACACAGCGAAAGTTTATCATAGATATGGCAAGCGAAGAGTAGTCCTAAAATCGTATACGGGTGAAGAAATGGTGTGCAGCAAGGGAATGTAATCAAGGTAAGGAAGTTGTTTTATTCATATTTTTTAAAGTTCTGTGTAGTCTGCACGATTATTGCGTAAAACTAATTTTTTATTTTTTGTCTGGTTCTGGGAACTGGGCCTTTGTCGCCGTTCGGTAGCTGTCGTCGTTGACATAAATGCCAACCTATGCGCAATGAAAATGGGGAGCGCTATAGGCGCACAAATCAGTGATGTTCGTTAACACCGTGACTTGAGTGACTATTTTTGATAATGAGTGAAAGTAATAAACTACACTCAACTTAAAATAATAGCTCGCATCCACTAATCTGCAAAGGTCGCAAATATTTTTCCTTGTTTACCAAGGACTTTCTTTACTTTCGGAGTGGCTTATAATCACTAGATTAGACTGATGACGTAATAACTGCGACTCGATACATTAACAGCCCACCATGTTACATGACGTCACCATCACAAATTTTTCAATAGTTTCTTGATAATAAATAAAAATCTCTATATTTTTTTATGGGGGGGGGGGGGGGGGGCGGCACGTAAGTTTTCTTTTCGGCAGAAGGGGGGCGTGACAAACAAAAGTTTGAGAACCTCTGCTCTAGTGCCACGGAAGTCATTCCCTCATGTCTTGACAGATGTCCTATCATCCTGTCCCTTCTCCTTATCAGTGATTTCCACATATTCCTTTCCTCTCCGATTCTGCGCAGAACCTCCTCGTTCCTTACCTTATCAGTCCACCTAATTTTCAACATTCGTCTATAGCACCACATCTAAAATGCTTCGATTCTCTTCTGTTCCGGTTTTCCCACAGTCCATGTTTCACTACAATACAATTCTGTACTCCAGACGTACATTCTCAGAAATTTCTTCCTCAAATTAAGGCCGATGTTTGATATTAGTAGAGTTCTCTTGGCCAGGAATGATGTCCTCCTTGCTCTGTCCGTCATTGGTTATTTTACTGCTTAGGTAGCAGAATTCCTTAACTGCATCTACTTCGTGACTATCAATCCTGATGTTAAGTTTCTCGCTGTTCTCATTTCAACTACTTCTCATTACCTTCGTCTTTCTTCGATTTACTCTCAATCACTTTCACTCAGGATAGCAATGTCATCAGCGAATCGTATCATTGATATCCTTTCACCTTGAATTTTAATTCCACTCCTGAACCTTTCTTTTATTACCATCATTGCTTCCTCGATGTACAGATTGAACAGTAGGGGCGAAAGGTTACATCCTTGCCTTACACCCATTTCAATACGTGCACTTCGTTCTTGGTCCTCCGCTCTTATTATTACCTCTTGACTGTTGTACATATTGTATATGACACGTCTCTCCCTACAGCTTACCCTTACTTTTCTCAGAATTTCGAACATCTTGCACCATTTTTCGTAGTCGAACGCTTTTTCCAGGTCGACAGATCCTATGAACGTGCATGGGCTTACTGACCTCCAAATCTTTGAACATGGTACACTCGTTGGTTAAAGTCTTTTGTGACACTGTACTCGTTCCCCATGTGTGTCTTTTCAGGTGTTCGTTCGACCCTGACTTCGTTTTTGTGGATGACAGTGACGTGACCGCTTCGAACCGTGCAGGTGGCAAAGCTCTTAGAACGAGAGGATATTCGGCGAGTGGAAAAGCCTGCTCGTTCCCTTGACCCCATCAGCCACGTGTGGTATTCGTTTGGGAGTCGTACTGCACCACGTCCACATCCACCAAAGACCATCCTGCACTTCTCATTCGCGCTGGTGGTGGGACCGGACACCTCACCACAAGAACTGCTTACCAATCTTGTAACCAACATAGGAGAACGTTGCAGGGATTGCACTGCCGTCCATAGTAATCACACACCCTATTAAGAACTACACATCGCCGTTTGTAACTTCAGGGTTACCATTATGAATCACGGTGGCTTCAGTGTAATTATTGTCTTTGAATAAGAGTAATTTCTGTTCATTTCATATCGTGCTTTTTTCAGTTACCTTCCGTTCGTACTGTACTGCACTATACTGTATTGTATTGTAGCAGTTCTTTCTCGTATCGTCCAGGCTTCATTGAGCTATATTACTTGGCAGTGGCAATTCAAGCGAAAGTTACTTTCGTTATAAGTTTTGAACATCAGTGTATATTTCACATGCTTTTAAAAACATGATCTCTATGATGTGGTTCAACAACTCTCTTGGTTGTCGATTCCGTCACTGAGGCAGATTTGTGCGGAGAGCTTAAGTCTCCCTAAGGCATCCCAGTCTTTAGAGCGGAACATCTCTGAATGTTTACGTGTAATTAGTACCTAAAGAGAACAATGGATCTGTCAAATACGGTTTCAGATAGCAATACATGATTTTTAAACGTAACGCACAACAGATTGAGATTGGTCTACAGCGAGCCGTATCACTACTAGCGTTACAATATACTTATTTTTAGGCCAGACACGCGCTTTCAAGTTAATCTCACCGCTTAGTATGCCAATAATTTAATGTTAAGGCACTCAAACCCATTACGGCTGAGACTAACCGACCGATTGTTAGAGAGGACACTTTGTAACTGAACACAATGGATCATGAAAGAACATCCCTTCAACATAAGCACCAATTAATTTAGAAATACTCAAAAAACACTTCAGCGCAAAATGAAATACAACACTCACGTCTAATAAACCGCTGAAGGCTGTAATAGGACGCAGAGTGGAAACGGGGTCAAATTACACAACGTGGCTAAATCACGCAATGAAAGCAGCGAATGGAAAGAGGAGAAAGGTAACAACCCACATAAACGTATCGTCCCACTCATACTGAATTCAGAAATATGTAATTAACCGCAGCGCATAGTCACAGCAATAACTGTGAACACATGTTAGGTGAATCAAGATTGCGCGAGTGATGACTAACGATTTTGAAGAAGATGATTTAAAAAGTTGGTTAAAATAATGCAGTGGAAACAATATTTGAACAAAATGCTTTTTTATACAAGAATAGTGCTGGGAAGTACTAACAGAGCTTCAAATTAACTCATATCAGTCATTAACTGCAGTAACGTTAACTTTATTACTCCAGTCCAGTACTATACCTTTGTTACCAAAATAAAAAATGGACATTTCGTCTTCAGTGATTTTAAGTTGATGTTGTTTCTCTTTTAAGTATTATCCCAACCCACTTCCTCTACACAATTTTCTTCAAAATTGTGTACAATTAATTTAATTCGAAATCTATAGAATCTCATTTCTTCGGTTTGACTGTATTGTATGATATCGTTATTTGCACTTGTCTTTATTATTCGTCATCAGATCATCTGGTAATGGGCTAAGCCCGAAACGCGTCATGATCACGATAAATAATTCAATACTATCTGGATCTGGATTACTTACGCGACTTACCAGCATTTTTAAATTCATTTTCAAAGTTACTCTTATTTTTGTGGCACACCTCTACAGGACTTTAGGTCCGATTTACAATTGATCACTTATCTTTGCAGTGGAACGAGAAGTAAACGGGGGCAGTACTTTGTAAAGAAACATTTGACAACGGAGTTGAGCATTTCATCTTTTGCTTTGCTACCAGCAATTTCAGTTCCTGTGTTATCAATGACTTTTTATGGTACCACTAACAGCCTTAACATACGATAAACGTGACTTTGGGTTTTGTGAGAGGCCTTTCGATAATATTGTGCTATTTTAGCCATTAAAAGCTTCACTTATACCATGGAGAGTTCGTCCACCCCCCCCCCCCTTACGAATTTCCATGCTAGAAACATATTTAAAAAGTAATTGGTCAACTATTCTTCTAACGTTGAGCTACACTTTCTCTATACGCTCCTGCCCAAAAGCTAGGTGTTTTGAGTTTCTCTTTGCTATATAACGTTATTCCGTCTTTCTCTAGTTTCTAGAGGTACACAATCTTCACACTCGAGTAGGATGATCAATGAGAGTTCTGGTACAGATGACGATCTTACCCCAAGGTCACCACCCACGCCTCTGGGGCAGTTGCGTCTGGTACATTCATCACTAAATAACATGATACCAGTCACCATTCGGGCAGTCATGTGACATAAAAATGGGGGAAAATGAAGGTCACCCATTCACTGTGAGAGTCCTGGCTCAGATAATCATCTAAGACAAAGTCACAGTCCCCCATCGATCTAGGCCCATGGGATATCTTAAAATGGGGCGAAATCCAGCGCCTCCTCCCCCAAACTGACATAGGCCAACGGGATTACTTAAAAATAGGAAGTCTCCCCTGCCCATTTTCTCTATATAGTAATTGTGTGTTCCTCATCATTTGTACTCTGATCATCATAGTGAAAGGATCAGCTGCCATGTTTGGCTGGGATCAGAGTGGGGTTTCTTTGTACAAAATAAATTATATATAGGATAACAAATTAATATCTGGTTTAGTAACAGTATTTGTCTCTTTGCTAACAGAGTTTTTGAATACATATTATTATCGTTAACAGTCTTTTAAATTTCTAGTTTGTTAACAATATTTTTTCCTTACTAACAAAATCTTTGTATTTACAATATTTTTACTTTGCTAACAAAGTTTTTTGTAAAACATTTTGTTCTGTTAACATTTTTTTGGTATTTTTATGATGAATAGAAAACTTAAACAGATATTCACAGAGATACTTCTTACACTAATACTAGCGATTTTTTTGTATGGAGATGCTCCTTATATACATATATTTACATGATACTATTTTTGACACTAATACTAGTAAACAAGAATCCATATACTACATTACTCACTGAAGCCTTTAAAAAAATTAATCGTTATTTTGTGATGTATTTTTAAAGAATAGATACTTTTTTATAGATTTAATTTTTTTACAGGAATTATTCTTTTCTGATACAGACTCAATGTATAGGATTTTATTATTTTTACATGAGAAGAAAGACTGATATGGACTGGCACAACTAGCAGCAGATGAAAAAGCTACACACACACACACACAATAAAGTTAGATATGCACATAGTACACATACATACATGTATATAGTGTGCAATCATCAACTCAAACATGTATATGTACATACACCCATTTATACTATAACAAATGGTCCATACTACCGTCCTGTAAGCACTTATACACACATACACTATTTAAAAATAAATACCCATCCACCCTCAGTCACCCAAGTAGATAGTGTGAGAATGAGAGGGTCCCAATCCTGTACTCACAAATAAAGTGTTGGTCGTCATGGCGTGACAGATCGACTTTCAGTTGCAATACCATTTGATCTCACTATCGAATGCTCACTTGATGCATCATATGAAAAGGTCGAGCAGGTACTCTTTGTAATCACTGATTGTGAGAGACATTGAAGCTGCAGGATACACTCCCTTAGCCACCTCTGAGTGGCACCTGTGTCTGTACCGTATGTATTTATTTTTCGTCTGTGACCCATTAGTTTTGCGTTTCATTAAGTCGATAGCATATTTTTTTTTTTGTGTGTTGTGCCATAAGAATTATGGGCGACGTATCGACACATGGCGAATTTGTTAGGGTGTCTTCTTATTACTCCATATAAGTTGTAACACTACGCTACTGCGCACGATACTTATTAAAGCCTGTACTATGGTAAGTTGACGGGCTTTACCTTATAAGAAAGGATTTTGGTATATATGTTGACAGTGTGTACCTGAATGGAGGCAAAATCAGACTTCCACCCACTCAGTAACAACAATGATACGTCAAGCAAGTCTGAAGTGCAACTACACATTAGGACGGACAAGAAACGACACAGCAGATGCTACCAAATTGTTAATAATACGGTCGCCAGCCTAATTAGGCATTAACTGAGTTTCTTCCCAGTACAAGTTGAAGTATGTTCATACAAAACAACACGTAATAACACTGCATACTATGGCAAATTTTAGAACCAGAAAATTTACTGAACTAATGATTTCACTTTCTGTACTAATATGGACAAGCCATAAATACACAACAATACACTATAATGTTTACTACAAACTTCGTACTGTCTATTAATCTGATTAAAATCGGGCATAGGTTACCCTAGAAATAGCACTTTCGAAACACACATACAATATCAATTTTGAAAAAGGTAAAACACTAATAAATTTTGGTTTTATATTGACTTTAACTTTGCTGGTCAAATCAGTTCAGTACACTTCAGAATTTAAATGAATAGAAAAGAAAAAGGGGGGGGGGGGACCCTGAAACTGTTATGATCACTGTATTGAAACTATTAACTATTGAAAGCATTAAGCACTCAAGATTTCCAATATATGAATTACTACTCTTTTTATCACATTTCCTGCTCATTTAACTACCATTATTTTTGTCTCAAATTAATTAAACTTCATTACTAAACCAATTTCAACATTATCTTCCAACTTTGTCAGACCTATTATTTCATTAACAACAAAGTTCTTTAAACATCATTCTAACATAGCTAGGTCTGCAGGTAATTATTATTAACATAAACTTTAAATCTTCATCTCGGGACACTCGGATTGCACAACATGTGGAAAGGATCCTGTCTAGGTTAGTGATGAGGATAATTAAATGATAGGACAGTTCTGGTAAAAGTTAAGTTGTTATTGAACAGTCAGGAACAAAAGTAACACTGGTCCACACGAATACAGTACTAAAAGTTTCAACCTGTTCGTATCGAAGCGGCGGTTGGCGGGCGGCGAGATGACGAGGCGCAGAGCACACATACAAGCACAGCTATGGCTCTTGATGTATCGGCACTTTACTTCTTCATAGCGTCGCAATATTTTTCCATTTAGTGCCAATGGAATACTGCCATGCTGTATAGGCGTCGGAAACGGCACATCCGAGGCTCAACGAAATCACGTTTTCCAGGAGAGCCTCCTCGATCCAAAACGTGTTACCCAGACCGATGGCCAACTCCGACTACTACTGCTGCTGAGCCCGTTATTCCGTGCCGCGCCCGCGTGCATTTTCCCGCGCTCGCCTGCCATCCACCTTTTACCGCTCCCCTACAGACAGGGTATTCACCAAAGGTTTTGCATTCTACGTATCCTAATACATTGCCTACGTATGGACCAGGCGCACAATTACAACTTTAACATCTTACAACAGTTTCAACATTTCTTACATTTCCATTTTGTTATAATATTGCTTGTAATTTAACATAAACATTAATATTCACATCGAAAATTGTTTACAGTTTCTTTAACATAATGACATGAAAAGAAAAAAGAAATGAAATCAGAACATCGCTTACACCAATTTATCGAAAATCAGAAGAAAAAATTATTATATATACAATAGTATAACATTGTTGTTGTTACAAAGTCTCTAATTTTCACCCACGAAATGAAACTGTCTGTCTCCATATAAAACGACTTCACATCAACGAAATCAGTTTTCACAAACTCATAGGGAAACAGTACATGTGGAGTTTGGAAAGATCCAATATACACATACCAACATAAAAAGGATTTATGAAACCTACTGAAGCCTTTACCAACTACAGAACAATTTATCCTTGACTGGAGCTAGTGACCTGTTTGAAATATGGCCTGGCAACACAATCATGTGCGCCATAACGCTTCTGCTGGCAGAAAAATATGTGTATCATGTGGTGAATCTTCAGATTTTCTGTGGGTTTATCGAATACTGAATTGATCATTAATTTAAAGAAAAATCTTTTCAAAATCACATGTAGTGAGAGTCCTTCTATCAGTGTTGACATCTGTATATACATTCGGCCAGTGTTACTTATTCAAAGAGCTGGTACAATTGACACTAATAAGTTTCTTTCCCAAACTAAGGTTGGAGGTTCCTGTAATACATTACATAGTATATCTTTTTATCATCCAGCGTCATCATCAGTTTGGAGATCAAACCGTTGTGCGGAACACGTCACTCTGGACATAGTGGCAAGTTGCTGTGTGTTTGTGTGTGCTAGTCATGCGACCCCGTCGCATTTAAATGGCAATGCACTCACACTGCATACGAATCAGTTCTATATTTCGCATTTATCAACAACAAAATCAAAAACGAAATAAAATTACAGTGTTATTTAATTATTTTTGGCGTGCTGAAGATATAATACAATTTTTATCCGGTAAAAACTGTTGAAATATCGACAGACGCAAACAATTTCGCAGTTTTTCGCAGTAAGGTTGTCATATAATCGTGACTTATTCAGTTTTTTAATCGAAATGAGCTCTTTCACTCACATACTTTGATCGAAATATTGTAGTACCTTTGCAACCTAATTGCAGTGACATGGAATATCTACCTGAACAAAACAAGGTAGAAGTCCATGGTAATTTTAACGTAAAACTATTTGTCCTTAAAAACGGGGAATACACTGCAGACCAATCAGTTACATTAGCACATGCGCAAGGGCGCTTTCAACTGAAACGGCCGCGAAAGCAACTCGAAATCACATGTCAGGTTGGCGGTGTCTTCAAAACCCTCACGAAATTATCCTTGTAATTCTGTCAAGCCCACGGTGAATTCTTCAAATCTCTTGTTTTCTTTAACGCCAGTCAATTTCGGGAGCTGGACTGTGTTTGGCAGAATGTGTCCCTTCTACAACGCGATTTTATTTTTAAATGCATGCCCAGAAATTCAGAAGTACGTTGTTTCTCACCTTGCAGTGTGTTACTGTGGGCAGTATGCATTCAAGTCCACTTAAAATGCGAGGTCTGCAATCCATTCCGGATGTTCTAATTTTCGTTCCTGCACTCCTTTTTCCTTCACAAATCCAACAACAGCGAGTTTCAAATCGAAAAATCGTCGCAGGCATGCCCCTTGACTTAAACGACGTAGTTCGAAGTAATATACACTGAAGCACCAAAGAAACTGGTATAGGCATGCATATTGAAATACAAAGATATGTAAACAGGCAGAATATGGCGTTGTGGTCTGTCACACCTATATAAGTCAAGTGTCTGGCGCAGTTGTTAGATCGGTTACTGCTGCTACAATGGCAGGTTATAAAGTTTGAACGTGGTGTTACAGTAAACGCACGAGCGATGGGACACAGCATCTCCGAGGTAGCGATGAAGTGGGGATTTTCATGTACGAACATTTCACGAGTGTACCGCGAATACCAGGAATCCGATAAAACATCAAATCTCCGATATCGCTGCGGCCGGGAAAAAACCTGCAAGAACGGGACCAACGAAGACTGAAGAGAATCGTTCAACGTGACAGAAGTGCAACTCTTCCGCAAACTGCTCCAGATTTCAGTGCTGATCCAATAAGTGTCAGCGTACGAACCATTCAACGGAACCTCATCGGTATGGGGACGTGTACGGGTATGGTGACAACCTCATGAATTTATGGACCCTGCATGTCAGCAGGGGACTGTTCAAGCTGATAGAGACTCTGTAATGGTGTAGGGCGTGTGCAAATCGGAGTAATATGAGACTCCTGATATATCTAGATACGACTCTGACAGGTGACACGTATGTAAGCATCCTGTCTGATCACCTGCATCCATTCATGTCCATTGTGCATTCGGACGGACTTGGGCAATTCCAGCAGGACAATGCGACACCCCACACGTCCAGAATTGCTACAGAGTGGCTATAGGAACGTTCTTCTGCGTTTAAACATTTCCGATGGCCATCAAGCTTCGTAGACATATACATTATTGAGCATATCTGGGATGCCTTGCAACGTGCTGTTCAGAAGAGATCTGCACCTCCTCATACTCTTACGGATTTACGGACAGCCCTGCGCGATTAATGATGTCAATTCCCTCCAGCACTACTTCAAACATTATTCCAGTCCACGGCACGTCGTGTTGCGGCACTTCTGTATGCCCGAGGGGCCTACACGACATTAGGGACGTATACCAGTTTCTTTGGCTCTTAAGTGTATAAAGTATCTATACTTTTCGATCATTTCCGTCGAAACCGGACACTGGAATAACGCGCACAACTTCAGAAATTTTACTATTCGTGGCAGCAATTCTTACGTGCTTCTCGCCCGCAAATTTAGCACAAAGTGCTTCTTGACGTACAGAGCAATGAATCCCATCTCTCGATCGTTGCAATTGTTTGTTCTTTCACTGTCAAATAAATCTCTAAATTCTTTCTTCATGGTATTGTAATGTCGTTTCATAGCAAATCTGCAGTAGCCGTCACTTATGTGAATGCATAATATACACTCAGCAACAATGAAAATTGCACAGCCAGTGAGAAGAAAGCTACAAATGCGAAACTTTGTAAATAAATACAGTGAGACCTGATATGAAAATGATCAATGTTTGGTGCCAATGGGAGTGCCCACAGTTCTTGCAGTGTTGCTCCAATCGAGCAGAGGGTCCCATTAAAGGGCACATAGTGGACGAGTCACAAGCGTGACGATCACATCGAAACTCGAAGAGGACGTTAGAAGGTGCAGAATGCCAGGTAGACGTGTTAGACGACATTTCTCCCAGTTAAGCCTCATCATCAGCTGGTCAACACGCGACGTGGTTCGCCAGATCGGTCGTTCTGAGTGTTTTGTCGGGCGATGTTGGGAGCAATGGACAGTGGCAGCCGCGTGCACTGTACCGGGTCTGGACCGACCAGGGATAGGACGAGATGCGGGGATCGAAGGATGATGCGGCAAGGGATCAGGGTCCTACAGTGACTCTCTCCACATTACAAGCAGATCTACTGGTGCCAGTTGTTCCACAAACCATTTCCAGGTGGCTTGTAGATGCGAATTTGCAATCGAGGCGCCCTTATCGTGTACTGCCATTATCACTCCGTCTACAATTGTGCCAAGTCAGAACATCGTGGACGTCCACAGGTTGGCTAAATGTGATTTTTAGTGGTGAATTCTGATTCATTTTGGGGGCGGAGGATAACCACATACAGTTACGCAGACAACCTGGTGATTGTTTACTTTCACCGTCACTGTCGCACGCCACCCCGCCTTCACAGCCAGTGTGATGGTCTAGGAAGCCATAGCCTATGATAGCCAGTCTCCTCTGATTGTGGTTTCTGGAACCTTAATGGGACAGCATTGTGTTGATGACCTTTCAAAAATGGTTCAAATGGCTCTGAGCACTATGGGACTTAACTTCTGAGGTCATCAGTCCCCTAGAACTTAGAACTAGTTAAACCTAACTAACCTAAGGACATTACACACATCCATGCCCGAGGCAGGATTCGAACCTGGGACCATAGCGGTCGCGCGGTTCCAGACTGTAGCGCCTAGAACCTCTCGGCCACCCCGGCCGGCTTGATGACCTTTCCTATGTGGTCTACCAGGGTCACTTTTCCAGCAAGATAGTGTTCGTACACATACAGCTCGATTTGGTCAAGTCTTCCTACATGATGTACTTACTCTTCCATGGCCGACCTGCTCTCCAGACGTGTCCCCTACAGAGCATGTGTGGGACCTGCTGAAATGCCAGATGCCACCAGATCACTATGTACATGATTTGGAAGTGGGTGTTCAAGAATTGTGGGCCAATCTGCCTCAGGGCAACATCAGAGTATAATAAATTCGATGATGCACCATGTTGCGACATGTACTGCAGCAAATGTTGGTCCAACCCATATTTGATGTTGCTCTGTATTTGTCTGCCTGTACTCACTGTATTCGTTTACATATCCTAATTATGGGATCAAGTAAATCTCTCAACTGTATCATGATGTGTAACAAATTTAATTTCAGTCCGATGCTCCCCCGTTGGTGCACTACTTTCAATGTTCCTGAATGTGTATTGAGAATACTCATCCGTGTCTTTTGTCATTCCCATTTATTTATATAGGCTTGTGACGATATATCGCTAGACTGTCTCTTTTTGTGCAAACAGCTGCTGAACCTGTGAACGTCCTTCATACGACTAACAAAGATCTAAGGGTAAACTGTGCAGACACCACGATTCTGACGAACTGAACAGAGCACGCCGACTGAAAAATGCCTCACCGCAACACTCAATGGAACGTCGCGCTGTTCCAGATACTTGCAAGAAGAACCTAGCAAAGCCGAGGCACTCCAAGTCTTGGCCCACACACGGCCTGCACACCCAGATCAAGAGTAGCCAGCCTTGAATTAGATTTGTTACTAAATAGTTGGTGAAATTAAACGAGTTGTGATATCTATGACAGAAATACCTTGCACCATTATATTTTAGCAAAGTAAGCGAGCTGAAACATCTATGACAAAAATAACTTATACCATTATATTTTGACAGTTGGCAGGAAAGTAGGCAGGACATGTTTCTGATCAACCAATAGCAAGATGTATGAGACAAAAAAAATGGTTCAAATGGGTCTAAGCATTATGGGACTTAACATCTGAGGTCTTCAGTCGCCTAGATTTAGAACTATTTAAACCTAACTAACCTAAAGACATCACACACATCCATGCCCGAGGCAGGATTCAAACCTGCGACCGTAGCAGCAGCGCGGTTCCGGACTGAAGCGCCTAGAACCGCTCGGCCACAGCGACCGGCTGTATGAGACAGGCGAAATACTTCCAGACTTCAAGAAGAATATAATAATTCCAGTTCTGAAGAAAGCATGTGCTGACGGGTGTCAGAGTTACCGAACTATCGTTTAATAAGCCACCGAAGCAAAATACTAACACGAATTCTTTACAGACGAATGGAAGAGCTGGTAGAAGCCGACCTCAGGGAAGATCAGTTTAGATTCCGTAGAAAAGTAGGAACACGTGGGGCAATACTGGCCCTACGACTTATCTTAGAAGAGACGTTAAGGAAAGACAAACCTACCTTTATAGCATATGTAGACTTAAGGAAAGCTTTTGACAATGTTGACTGAAATACTCTCTTTCAAATTCTGAAGGTGGCAGGGGTAAAATATAGGGAACAAAATGCTATTTACAATTTGTACAGAAACCAGATGGCAGTTATAAGAGTTGACGGGTACTAAAGGGAAGCAGAGGTTGAGAAGGGAGTGAGACAAAGTTGCAGCCTATCCCCGATGTTATTCAATATGTACTGTTTATTTAGCAAGTAGCAGAGGAAACAAAACTAAAATTTGGAGTAGGAATTAAAATCCAGGGAAAAGAAATAAAAACTTGTGGTTTCCCAGTGACACTGTAACTCTGTAAGAGACAGAGAAGGACTTGGAAGAGCAGTTGAATTGAATGGACAGTGTTTTGAAAGGAGGATATAAGATGAACATCAACAACAGCAAAACTAGTATGATGGAATGTATTCTAATAACATCAAGCGATACTGAGGAAAGCAGATTAGGAAATGAGACACTTAAAGTAATAGATGACTTGCTATTTGGGAAGCAAAATAACTGATGAACGTCGAAGTAGAGAGGATATAAAATGTAGACTGGTGATGGCATGGAAATCGTTTCTGAAGAAGAGAAATTTGTTACCATCGAGTATAGATTTAAGCATCAGGAAGTCATTTCTGAAAGTAATTGTTTGGATTGTAGCCATGTATGGAAGAGAAACCTGGATGATAAAGTGTTTAGACAAGAAGAGAACAGAAGCTTTTGAAAAGTGATGTTACAGAAGATTTCTGAAGATCGGATGGGTAGATCACATAACTTATGAGGAGCTACTGAACGGAATTGGGAAGAAGAGAAATTTGTAGCAGAACTTAACTAGAAGAAGGGATCGATTGGTAGGACATGTTCTGAGGTGTCAAGGGATCGCCAGTTCAGTATTGGAGGAAAGCGTGCAGGGTAAAAATCGTAGGGGGAGACCAAGAGATGAATACACTAACTAGATTCAGAAGGATGTAGGTTGAGTTACTTGCTCGGAGATGAAGAGGCTTGCACAGGATAGAATAGCATGGAGAGTTGCATCAAACCAGTCTTTGGACTGAAGACTACAACAACATACAGGTAGTTTCAGAAGTAATGGTCAATAATTCACACACGGAAAGTAGACGCCAAAAGTAGCTAAAAAGTTTATGTAAATATGGGTCTGCAAATCAACGGTTGCCGGGATATCGTATTAATTCGAGATGGGAACCAACTGTAAACGCCCCTGGATACCGCGGTATTTACGTTGGTATCTGAAGGTTTGGGATCGACTATCTGTTTGTTTACCCATGTGCAACTAATTCCCTTTCCCGCTCCATTCACTGTGCCGTACTGGACTCTCAATCAGTTACGAACGTGAAGGCACCATGGACAGAGGTTACACCAATGAAGAGGACGCTGACAAGAACTTCATGTATGGCAAAGCGTTGGCAGTGCTCTTGAGGCTGCACGATGGTATGAAGCAGCTTTTTCTCTCCGCAGGCAGCCTGACAGAAGTACATTTAGCCAGTTACATCAGTGCCTTATAGAAACCGGGAGTTTCGCACGCCATGTACGAGAAGATCGGCAGAGAACCATAACACCCGATGTTGAGGAAAGGGTGTTAGGCATTGTACACGAATGTCCGAGAACTTCAACAAGGAGGATTGCTACTCAAGAGCGTATTCTGAGTAATAGCACTCTGTGACGGATTTTACATCGGCAAGTACTCTATCCATATCATCTTCAGTGGGTGCCAGCCCTAATAGTGTAGGCTTCCCTCCTCGAGAGAATGTCAGCTAGTGGGTGCAACGACAGTGTACCCTGAATCCCCGGTTTGTAAGCAGTATTCTGTTCATGGATGAGGCTGGATTTACACGTTACTGTATTTTTAACTACCATAACTGTCACATTAGGACCAACGTCAATCCTAATGCGACACACATATCACGACATCAGCAGCATTATTCGCTGAACGTCTGGACAGGACTGCTTGGAGACTGCATAACTGGACCACACTTCCTACCACAGAGACTAACCGGTTTCTGCGGGCTATATTTCCAGATGTACGTGATGATGTCCCAGTGAACGACATCATGCGAGATGGTGCTCCAGCACACTTTCATTTACGAGTGCGCTGACTTCTAATTCGAACATTTGGTCAATATTGGATAGGTAGAGGAGGGCCTGTGCCATGGCCTCCAACGTATCCAGATTTAAATCCCATAGGTTTATGTGTGTGGGATCATGTCAAAAGCCTTGTCTACACTATTGAGGCCAGCTCTCTTGAAGAATTACGCTTGCGGATTGAAGTAGCCTTCTAGCGTTTACAGAATTCCCCAGGACTGCCTGAGAGGATTCGCAACTCATTTCAGAGACGAGTTCGATGTTGCATTCAGATGCATGGACAACATTTCGAACACCTACTTTAACCTTTAAACATACCATGTGTCCCTAGACACTGATGAACTGCAACAGAAAATTTGTTGCATCTCGACAACTTACTTTTGGCCTGTAGTTCCCATGTATGAATAACTGACCATCACTTCTGAAACACCCTGTATAGTGTTTCTTCCCCTTGGAGATCAACATCAAAACTATGTGTTTGGAGTGCTGTCTGACTTTTTGAACATTAACTTTCTCGTTCTGCACATTGCCTTCTTCTTCTTCTGGCTTGCTTTCGTCTACATCCAGACTGAAAAAATGAATGGATGTACAAAAATTCTGCCTTTTAAATTTAAGTATGTCCTGAATTTTAACAGGAAATGGAATGCTATTGAAGTTATAATGCTGACAAAAATTAGATTTTTGATTTATACTCACATGCTTTGCGTGTTTCTTGTAATTTCTTTCACAAGCCAGAAGCGACAGTGCAAAGCATAATTCACCAGCCTCATATCAGTTCACGACATTAATACAAGCATTTTTAGCAGCAATATCATTGGGGTCGGAAACATGCGAATGTAAGGTGGAGTAAATGGCTGAAAAAAAGACTCAGTATGACGCTGAAGGTAAAAGTTCTGAACAACTTTACAACTGAGTCACCCTGTCATATGCACAATTTTCCCTTCAGATGTTGCTAATACATCACCACCTATTTTTGGGGGTATGTGACCTTGCAGCGAAGAACCACACTAACACTTACTGGCAGGATACACACACCCTTTCCAAAATGGGTAGTAATGCATTTAGGAAAATGGCAGGGTCGTGATAGCCTCCATTAGAGTTATGAACGAGGGCATGCAAGATATGGTTCCCAAAAACCCTTGCAACCACAGAGTAGTTGAAAGCAAGTGTTCAGCTAACCTGGTGTTGAAAGCAGGTGTTCGACTAACCTGGTGCTCATTAACAGCATGGGCTAGGGTGCTGCAAGGTCGAAGATGAGGTGGGCAGAATGGCCTGGGTGAGGTGACGGCCAATGCCGAGATGAACGATATGGTCCAGGGTGCAGTGAATGCATCATCAATGGGCCCAGACATGGAGAGAGCAGCACTGGTGTGCACAGCGAATGCATCATTGATGGCTCAGAGCATGTTATTGTTGAAAGCAAGACCCAAACTAACAAAATTCACTCAACAAAGAAAACGAAATTACGTTGGTAAGTATGTAGTGTGTAACAAGAATCATACACATATGCCAATAAAAATGATGATTTCTATTACTTATGTAGAAAATCATCAGCATCCTTATTGCTGAAAAGGGCTCTGAGCACTATGCGACTTAACTTCTGAGGTCATCAGTCGCCTAGAACTCAGAACTAATTAAACCTAACTAACCTAAGGACATCACACACATCCATGCCCGAGGCAGGATTCGAACCTGCGACCGTAGCGGTCGCTCGGTTCCAGACTGTAGCGCCAGAACCGCACAGCCACTCCGGCCGGCTTATTGCTGAAATACATGCATCTCATTTCATCATCTGCTGCTATGTCATCTCTTAGCATTGCGTACAGCACCGCTTGGTCATCAGTCTCATATATTGGACCAGGGCAGAGTCATCTCATTGTCTAGGGGCTGGGCTGTGGTGTTTGCCAAGCCTGCCTCTGGATGGTTCCAACGCTCCTCTAATAAGCCCTTGGTAACAGGAAGCAAGGGATCATTGTCCTTCCCAAAGACATGTCAAACCTTTTGAGACAAACTGAAACATGTGATAGTAGGCCCACAGCCGATTATATTGAGGTATGGAACCAATGATCGGAAATGCACATTTATGGTATAATGCACATAAACAGCGTAAACCACATAAAACATTGTAGCTCATAGTAATTGTTAAGAGTGACTACTACCAGTCTTAGCACATGCAATGTAATGGCGCATGATATTCTGCTGTACTTTCTCAAAGATCCCTGGTGTACTAGGTGGCAGGAGGCTTGGACCTTATCCCACAGGTCTTCATCCATTACTGTGGGGATTTAATGTAACATCATTTTGACATAACCGTAAAGGAAAAGTCCAGAGGTGAAAGGTCCGGCAATCTTGCTGGCTGTGGGACAGGATGCAGTGATTAAGGTACATGTTGTTCACGTC
The DNA here is from genome assembly GCF_021461385.2 of Schistocerca piceifrons. Classification (NCBI taxonomy): domain Eukaryota; kingdom Metazoa; phylum Arthropoda; class Insecta; order Orthoptera; family Acrididae; genus Schistocerca; species Schistocerca piceifrons. The sequence goes on from NC_060149.1 coordinate 770,093,536, forward strand.
CTCATGAACATTAACATCGAAGTGGGCCATTACACGATTATATTGCAACCACATCCTTTTGTGGAGAATGAGGGTACAATCTCCAAGAACTGTGGCAGCACATTTCACAGGAATACCAGATAATGTGGACCAGTCAAGTCAGGAGGCGGGAGATAACGTCCTATTAGGTGATCTTTGATCATGGAAAATGCCTGGCCATATGTTTACAGAAAATCTTTGCTGGTGGCCACTGACGTGGATGGCATGAAGACTGTCCTCGTTCCGGACATGATTGCTGCGGCTGTTGAAAACGCCATCATGGCTGAATGAGGCCCCAGCTTTGAACAACACAAACTGAACAAAGTTTGGCACTGCAATGGGTAATCTATTGACAGATGTTAATATGGGACTCAAAGTCCGTTGATCTCAGAGCTTCCACACATTCTTTATGATGAGGTGTATTGCTTGTTCCACCACTGCTCTCCACACTGTATACATTGAATTATATGTTTCATGGGCAAGTTGATGGATACTTAGTGCTGGATGGTCAGCCACATGATCCAACACCGTTTTCTCAAATACTATTGTTTGAACATGTTTCTGGCAGAAACCCTGGCTAGCTCTCTGTGCCATGAATGACACCATCTCTCGTAAGTTTGTATCCACAGAGGTAAACTTCTACCAGTTAGGATGAAACCTGCTCGGAACGTGTTCTCTGTATGTTCGTGTGGATTTATGAGTACTACATCTTGCCACACAATACATGAAATGAATGTCTGCCAACACACATGACGAATAAAGTTCCATCTTTGACTACACGCCATGCACTGTACACAGTAACCCACCTCACCATGTCTGATGTAATGGACAATGGACATCAGGGATAGTGGTGTGCGTGTGGCACAGGTTAATATGCCTGTGTGATGCATACAGTCCTGACATGACACACCCACTATGAGTTATGTTTTGTACACTATGCCAGTTTTTTGGTCAGGAGTGTATGCTGTTTATCAATCATTGCCAGTTCCAGCGTACAACAGACACCTGTGATCTTTGTGAAGGTGTGACAGAACCGCATGAGCCATTGCAATAATGTGTTCAGAGTGGTGGTCATCACTTTGAACAGTTACCATTAGCTACATTGTTGTTATGCGATGCACACTACATATGTCCATAACACAATAAATATGCATTTCTGACAATTGGTTCCCTGTCTTAATACAATCGGTTGTGGACCTGCTATCACCTGTTTCAACTTGATCCGAAAGGTTAGAGACATGTAAAATTATATCTCCTTTCCTTGATGAACACCATATGCAACATGTGCAGTCGAAAAGTCGGATGTCTTGAAACCTGTCAATAGTAGAGGAAGAGCTGAGTAGGAAAAAGTTTTTATTTTTAACAGCATCTTATTTATTGGTAACTCAACTTACAGTTTATATAGCCCAGTCAACAAAGAGCAAAAAATGTCGTCTGGGAGAAAAGTCCGTGTAATCACAAATTTGTGTACAGCAGTATGGGTGAGTGTCATGAACAATGTACTAAAAATCCTGACTGATGGAGTGTAAGTGTGGCGGTTGGGGAATGTGTATAGGTCACTATTTTAGGTTTTGTTGAAAATCTCATAAACCGTAGTCTCTAGCGATAATATTTCTCGGTACCAAATTACAGTACATCAAATTTCCTACAAGAAAGATCCTTATTCATTTTTTTCCTAAGAATAATAGTTGCCACATTACAGGGGAAGGAATAATCGCAGATTATTAAAAAAGGTGTTTTGATGGTATAAAACTGATGTTTATTGATAAATGAAGTGGGTTAAAGGACAAGTATTAAATGCATGTACCGTGTCGAAGTGTAGCAGAGCAGTATTAAGGGGAGTTTTGGGGTTTAACAAGGTGGATGAAAGGTAGGGCACTGGATTTGGTCATGCACTTTTCTGTTCCTTTCATCACAGGTCTGCAAAATGAAAAGCGATCAGGCATTTCCCCATTCTCTCTATCGCACTATGTCACAAAAAGCAAATACAGGGTATTCCACAACGTTATACCGACCCCTCCGCAGCTCGCCTTATGAACCACTGGGGACCCAGTCCCACAGACACTCTCAGATGCGGAGGGGGGAGTTGTCATGGTTATTTTCCACAAAGTGTGTTAACGCTACACTGCAGATATGAGCTGCTAATAATATACATTCAAGAAAAGCGTATGGACACATTCTATGTAGATCTCTGCATTCTTCTACACTGCTAGAGGGGAAACTGGTTCCTAGTCACCCTGTATCGCAGTTGTAGCGTTCTTCGGGGAAAGGCGACTTCCTCCAGCACAAGCACTGCTCGCTTTTCCAGTTACAGACAGACTATATCTCCCCAGCAATTCCTGTCCAGTTCTCTCCATTTAATCCTAACTAACCTAAAGACATCACACACATCCATGCCCGAGGCAGGATACGAACCTGCGACCGTACCAGCAGCGCGGTTCCGGACTGAAGCGCCTAGAACCGCTCGGCCACAACGGCCGGCTGTATGAGACAGGTGAAATACTTCAAGAAGAATATAATAATTCCAGTTCTGAAGAAAGCATGTGCTGACGGGTGTCAGAATTACCGAACTATCGTTTAATAAGCCACGGAAGCAAAATACTAACACGAATTTTATACAGACGAATGGAAGAGCTGTTACCAACTGTTCGTCTAAAATTGTGAGCCATATGTTTGTGACCATTACAGTGCCATCTGTCACAAAGCGAAAAAAGTGGTCCAACTAAAACATTCATATATCTTTACGTACTACACGAATATGTAATAAAAAATGGGGGTTCCTATTTAAAAAACGCAGTTGATATCCGTTTAATCTATGGCAGCGCCATCTAGCGGGCCAACCATAGCCCCATCTGGTTTCCCCCTTCAAGCTAGACGAGTTTCGTTCTTTGCAGTTTTTTCATTTGATGCTTACTTCGTGAGATATTTGGTCTGGTCACTATCAATGGACCATCCTGTATAGTGGAGTTATTTTAAGTTTACTAAGTCAGTACTTATTTGCAGTTGTGAGATTTTATGTAAAATAAATTCCTATAAACGATGGCTGAGAAGTGCTTAATTTTTGTGATGTTGTCAATGGACTATGTAGTATTGATCGGAGATGGACTGGACATCTCCGGCGGTACCTCACAATGAGTACCGCCCTTCGATTCGTGATTTGTCACTAATCGAAGTGTAAGGTTTGTAGGTGCCAGCCAGCCAGCCGATAGCAGCAGCGGTCCAGCCAGCCAGCAGCGGTCCAGCCAGCCAGCAGCAGCAGCGGCAGCGGCAGCGGCAGCAGCAGCAGCAGCAGCAGCCGCGGCCCCGTCCGCGGCAGCAGCAGCTGCGGCGTTCCTGCCAGCAGTCGCCAGCGCCAGCAGCGTGGGACTTTGGCCCCGGTTGTCATCCAGCTTGGTCCGTCTTCGCCCGTCTTTGTCCGTCTTCGTCTGTCCCCGGTTTTCCTCTCTCGTTTTTTGTCCTGTACTGTCTTAGTTCCTACCTGTCATCATGTCAGCCCCCGCCACCAGTACCACTACCACCACCATTGCAATAGTTTATACATCCCCCTCCGCCGCCACCACCACGATTACATGGTGTGCAGTCACACCCCCCCCCCCCCTGTTTCCATCCCTCCTCTTCTCTCTCTCCCTTCACCCTCGCTCTTCTTCGTCCCCTCCCCAGCTTCTTCCTCCCGCACCTCCACCTCTGATCATTTCCCCCCACTACCCCAACCCGTCACTGCAGCTCCCGCTAGGGTGGTGGCCCAATGGGCCACTGCCCATGCCCAGCTCTCCCCGTCGCCTTCGCCGTCACTGTCATCTCCGTCATCGCCGTAACCGTCGCCTTCACCATCGCCATCTTCGGCGCCGGAACCTGCCACTTCCCGCCACCTCCCTGTTGCTCCCGTACTGCAAGTCACCACTCACCCTTCCGCTGACCTCAAACGCCCTAGTGGCACAACCAACTCTTCAGCTCCCAAAAAGGCCCCGCCCCATCCTCCTTCCCCCCCCCCCCAGGATGCCATGGATGTCCCCCACCTGGCCCTGCTCACTCCGCCTCCTCCTCCTCCTCTCCCCCCTCTTCATACAAATACCTCCTCTCTCATCCCAATCCTTCCCTCCTCGAGGCCCGGAAACTCTCCCTCCTCCTCCGCCAACACTTCCCTGGAGCCCCCATCTCCCTCCTCACTCCGCGTAGAGACTCTGTTCTCATCTCCTCCCTAAGCCCCAACCTTCATACTGACATCCTTTCCTGCATCCCCATCACCCGGTTTGGCCCCAACGCCTCCCTCATCCCTGCTCCTTCCCCGTCTCCTACCCCCGCATCACCTGCCGACCCTCACTGCCATGATCACTCACTCGGCTTAGTCCAACGAACACGGAGGAGGAGGTGTTGGCGGAGCTCAAGGCGCATCCCTTGTTGGAGGTCCGGGTGGTCCACAGCATTTTTAACTCTGCCGGCCCCACCCGCCTTATGCAGGTTTTTTCGGAAAACGCCCCCTCCACTGACTGCCTCCCGAAGGAGGGTGCCCTCCTCTTCAACCAAAGATACAAAGTCGACCCCTCCCATTCCCCTCCTCAATCCCTCCGCTGCCAGAGGTGTCTGCGCTACAACGCACACACAACATCTGAGTGCCGCGAGGTCCCCACCTGCCCGCACTGTAAGCAAGCACATTTCCTCTGGCAGTGCCCTAACATTCAGTCCCCTCCCTCCTGTAATACCTGTAATCTCCCGCATCCCACCTACTCCCAAAAACGTAAAGCCTGACCCCCTCCGACCACTCCTGAACTCACCGTCCCTCCCCCACCCCTCCTGGCAATTCCCTTCGTCCCCCCACCCCCACCACTGAGGACATCATCATGTTCCTCACCATTGTTCTACAGAATGTCCACCCTTTCCAGCGCCCTCACACCCTCCAGCAGATATCCCTTGCTGCCCATTCCGTCTTCCACCTTAAAATGTATGCCACCTACTCCCACAACCAGGCCCATTTGACCTTCTCCCATCTCGACATCCTCGTCTAAATCCCTGTCATGGCGCTACAGCACCGTATCCTGCTCAACAACATCTGTTCCTTTCCCGCCAACAAGAACCTCTTCATGCACATCCTCGCCACCCACCGCGTGGATGTCTTCTTCAGCCCCACCACACCATTCACACCTCGCCCTACCTCCTTCACCTCTCCGACAATCCCTTCCCGATAGCGTGTGGTGGAGTTGCCATTGGTCACCACCGCCAGATCCCAGTTCGGCTCCAACCTCTCCTTCCCAACCCCACAGAACACCTGATCCTTAGTCTCTTCTCCCATGGCCTTACCATCACCTGCGCCACCATCTTTGTCCGCCCTAACACCCCTATTCCTTTTGACTTCCTCTCCCACATTGACCGTACCTTCTCCTCCTACGTGATCACCGCCGACCTCAACATCCATAGTTGTTCTGCCACCCAGTTACGGTGGTGGCATTGGTTCCTCTCCTCCCTTCAAGGTGATCTCGTCTCCATTCCCCAGCACACCCACCCCGAATCCAACTCCACTCCTGATGTCGTCCTCTCCTCCCCTAACCTCCTTGGCCACATAATGGTGGATGTCCTGGACCCCATTGGTAGTGACCATCTTCCTGTCCTCACTGTTTCAGACGGTCGTCCCCCCACACCGACCCCCGTCATGACCCTCCCCTGAAGTACGTCCATGATTATTCCCGTGCCAACTGGAATGCCTACTGGGATACCCTATCCACCCAGGTCGATGGCCACCCCTTCACCTACCGCCACCCTGATGATATTACCCATGCCACCTCCTTTCTCCAGCAGACCTTGTCTGAGGCCGTGGAGGCCCACGTCCCTTCTGTCGCCATCCACCCCCACCGTCCTACCTTACCCCCACAGGGTGTCCTCCTCCTCCATGAATCCTGCCGTCTCTACCGTGCATCCCTTCGCACGCATGACCCGGACACACTACGATGCCACCGGCAACTCCAGAGACACATCTGTAACTTGCTCGTGGCTAAGAAATGCTGGGACTGACGACAGACATGCACCCGTTTAAACGCTACCCTTTCTATCAACTCGTCCAAGTACTGGTCAGCCTTCCGCCGCCTTACTGGATCTAACCCCCCCCCCCTACTATCCTCTCCTTCATGACAACCAACCCTTCCCTGACAACATTAGTAAGGCCAATCACTTTGCCTCCTACCTCTCCGATGTCATTACCATCCCTGACGATCCCTAGTTCGATTACTCCCTCTTCCCAGATGTCCGCTATCGAACTGACACCTCTGTCCCTCCCCTCACACCTGGTTTCCAGTACTTGGACAACATTGCACACACAGAACTCAATGCCCCTATCACTACACAGGATCTCATCGCTACTCTCCACACGAAACGCAACACCGCTCCTGGTCACGATTGTGTCACCTATTGCCACCTTCGTGAAGCTCCTGCCTCTTTCCTCTCCACCCTGGCCAGGCTCTACAGTGTAGTCCTATCCACCAGCTACTACCCTGACCTGTGGAAAACCTCGCATATCCTGATGTTACTTAAACCCGGTAAACCGCCATCCGCTGTCTCCTCCTACCATCCCATCAGCCTTACCTCAGTCTTCAGCAAGGTCCTGGAATCCATCCTCACCCAACGCATCCACCAGCATCTCCGCCAGCATCGCCTCCTTCCCGTTATCCAGTGTGGCTTTCGGCCGTCCTTCTCTTCCGGTGACCTCCTCCTTCACCTCACTCCTCTTATCTCTGAACAGCTTAATTCCCGTCGTTCCGCTATCTTCGTCTCCCTTGACCTTGAACGAGCCTATGACCACGTCTGACATTCCGGTCTCCTCTTCAAGCTCCAAACCTTCGCCCTTCCTATTAACTACGTCCGTCTGATTGGCTCCTTTCTTTCCCAACGTCCTCCCTACGTCACCATCCACAACACGGATTACTACACCTTTTTCCCCTCCGCCGGTGTGCCCCAGGGTTCCGTCCTCTCCTCTCTTCTCTACTGCTTGTATACGGCGGACATGCCGCCGCCTTCACCCCATCCACCTTCTCCAGTACGCCGATGACACTGCCTTTCTTGCCCTTGCCCCCACCCTGCAACACTCCCAACACCTTCTCCAATCCCATCTTGACTGGTTCACCACTTGGTGCAACCAGTGGTTGCTTAAGGTCAATCCTTCCAAAACCCAGGCGATCATTGTAGGCAAAACCATCCCTTCCTTCCGCCTCCTCGATTTCTACATCACCATCTATGGCCGTCCTACCGCCCTCACCCCCACCCTTAAGTACCTTGGTGTCACCCTCGACCATCGCCTCTCCTGGACCTCCCACCTCCGGACGATCCAAGCGAAGGCACGCTCCCGCCTCTGTCTCCTCAAGCTCCTTTCTGGCTGTACTTGGGGGTCTGGACCCCTCCACCATCCTCCATACCTATCGATCCCTCATTCGCCCTATCCTTTGCTACGCCCACCCTGCCTGGATCTCCGCTCCCCCTACCTTTTACAAATCCCTTCAGATCGTAGAATGCCACTCTCTTCGCCTCGCCTATCACATCCGTCTCCCCTCCCCCACGTGGATCCTGTACGACCTTATTCCCTTCCCCCACCTTCTCCTTTTCCTCGAATGGATACGGATCCTCTACACCTCCAGTAAACTCAATCCTCCTCACCCACTTGTCTCTCCCATCCTCTCCCGCCCCCGTCCGCTGCCGTGCCTGTACTTCCACGTCCCACCTGCTCTCCATCTCTCCACTCTCCATACCCTCTCCCAAGGTGGCTTCCGCCAGCTCTCCCTACCTGATGATGCCCTCCTCCCCTCCATCTACCCCTCCTACCAACTTTTTTGATCCTCCCTCCCTCTTCCTGTGTTTGTTCCTACGGGCACCCTCTCTCCCTTCTCTCCCCCTTTCCTCCCTATCTCCCCACTCCTCCCCCGGGCTTCCCCCACCCCCCCTTCCTCCACTCCTCCTATCATCTCCTCATCCATTGGCATCCTTGCTCACCCCTCTCCCTTCTTACCCTCTTGGCAGGTCCCCGGACTCGCACACGCTACGTGGACATTCGCGCGCTGGAGATCATCGCCAACAGTTTCTCGTGTGTGTGCCATCGTGTTTTGTGTTTAGTGTTCGCCGTCACGCTCCAACGTTCACATGTGCCGTCGTAATCATCAGTGTTTGTGCATCGTGTCGACAGTTTGTAGTGTGGTTTTTCATCGAGTGTGAACGGCTTCATGTTTTTTATGTTCTGTGTCTACTGTTTTTTACCCGCCAAATTGTTCAATCTCTTTTGTGTCTTCTATATGTTTTCTCATTGTTAACTCTGAGGCTGAAGAGCAGCGTAAGGTGCTGCTGCCAGCCTGCCTGATGTACATGTGTTGAAATTACAATAAAGAAAAAAAAGTGGATTGGACTGGTAAATGACGATGCCTTGGAGGGGGACATGTGATGCATATAAAATTACATCCTGTCCTTGAATGTCCCACATACAATTGTTTCAGAGGCGTGATCATGGTGTCATGATGAACTGTGACCTTTAATTTGGTGCCTGAATCGGCACTGTTATAATATTTATTTGTTTCAGTTGCAGCTTGTATCTTGGTAATGATTGTTTGCTACAACTGGTACATGCACACTGACAGCAATTTCAATGAGGGCATCCCGAAGGAGGTCAGGGCTATTTGTTGCCATTAGATCTAATGTGTTTCCATTGTAAGTGACCTGTACAGTACGAATACTGCATTTATTGCACTTGTTGAATCCTGACCAGGAGCAAACGCAAAAAACTGATTTTTCACGAATAAATAGGAAGTCTTGGCAAGAATCCTCCACTTCCATCACTTCAGAAAAGGAAGAACGCTCAAAGCTGTGAATAGATGCAGATGATCCTGAATCAAAACAGATGAAGTCATTTTCATCTGCCGAAAATTTCATGGACAGTATTTGGTAAAATGGTTTCTATTTAATATGCAAATGATAAAACAATAATTGACGAATACTTTGCTACTACCCTAGACCAAGTGGATGGGAAAATTCGTGAGAAGAGTCCGAGATTGCAAAAGAAATAAGTACCGTACGAAAGACGTGAAAGTTGAACGTCCAGTCCACACGAAGCACAAGATCTAATTGGCCAAAGAAATGGACCATGTCCTAAAACACTGCGGCATTGGCATTAAATGATTCAAGGAAACAGCGCAATGCCCAGTGTGAATGGCTGGATGTGGATTTTAATGTTGCTCCTCCGCTATGAATCCAGTGCTTGACCACTGCGCCACCTGTATTGGACAAATCATGTTCCACCTAGACAAAAAATTTGCCTTCATACGTGCCTTAGTAACAGGAAAACGAAGAAATCTGAAGTACGAATTATTCACAATCCACCTAATTCACTACATTTGCTGCCCTCTTGTCTTGCACTTGTTCCAACATCTAAAATAAAACTGCTCCGGAACACGTTTCAAATATTAGTACACTTTTTACTTAAAAATAATTATTTACTGCTAGGCCAAGAGTTTTGCATTTTTCTCTAGTATAGATAACTGACTCTGTCAGTCTTTCTATGAGACACCTGTACGAGATAATTTAGTGCATTACCTTGGAGCCGACTGTTAATCTACGAGAATCATTATGGGCAGCGGTTCTGTAGTGGATTCAGTTCATATTAGACAAAATTTTCTGATTAGATGAAGTTTCACGCAAGGACTGATTTTAATCGAGCTGTATTAGCGAGAACGACTAACTAGAATCAGTCGATAGTTTCCAAGATCTTTTTTTTTAGTGTATAGTGTTATTTCTCACAGAGCTAATTTTCCGGTAGGACGAGATAGGACATCTAAATCTGTTAATAAAGTCAAAAAATTAGTTATGTTTTAAATTTATAACTTTTTATGTGTTTGTGACCGAACGACTACATGTACACTGCCGCATCCATCAACTGGAGTAAAAAGGGGATATCGAAAAAGCTCGATTCTGAAACGGAACAGTTTACTGATGCTCATCAACCATTAAAGAAGTGCCAGTGCACATCTTAGTGTCCCAGTGTGTTGAACGCCTCTTGAGAAAGGACGATAAATCAATGCAACAAGTAGTCAACTAATCTGGCGAAAGGTACTAGTACAACTGCGGGTAAACTGACAGGTGCATTTTCTGCTTTTCGTTGGTCTGCACTGCAAATCTGTGACTAAGTTACTGTAGTGACTAGTTACTGTAGACTCTTAATAAAATTCCTGTAGGATTATTTTAAATTCACTTAAAGTAGTTGTAACTGCATTGTGGGAATTATGATGTTAATATTTTCTTTTTTTCTCGCAGAAGCAGCCGGTGACAGCATTGGCACCGTTGCGTTTGCCATTTCTGAACGCACTACACCAGTGCGACATTACCTGCAGTGTCGCTGCTCTTTAAATTTGAGGCTCATTGCGGGACAGTAAAGCAAGTTTCCTAACTTAAATCTCATTTGCATGCAACTTTACGTACAGCGTATGTAACACTTTCCCTAGGAGTTCTTCGTATTTGTTGCCATTGCCGTTGTGAAGTGTGTTGATATAATACTAGTACTAAAGTACGCCTTATTATAGAAATACTTGTTTTTTTCCGAATTTCTGCAGATTCGTGTTTGACAAGATCAATGCTTGGGTACACTTCGTCGCGCAGTATTTCCCACAATGGGTGTGGCCACATGTGTTCCCTGACCTATTCTTTATAACAGCCTCGTCTAGCAGTAGAATTACATTTCTCTAAAATATTGGTTCGTTATAGTTTGCTGTTAAAGGGCTTTAAACATAATTGTCACAGCTGCAGAATACAACCACAGGGTTAACAGGACGCGCCGCCATTTGAAATATGATGAACGAACGCACGCTTCCTATTCGGCAATCACGATTACCTCTATTTCTTTCTTTGCCGCCATTCTCTCCGTGCACAACTATGACGTTTTCGGAAACAGAAGCTGCACTTTTAAGGAAACATACGAAGAAAATATTCCACTCTTAGTTTCGACGAGGTACTTAGAACTGAGTCCCTGGAAGTAGATAATCAGTTATTGCTTACCACGTATTACTGGTAGTCCTTATGTTCTCTAACGACTTGTTCTTCAGATACATCTACAAGGGAGATTCATTTCAGTGTTGTTAATTTCGTTCATATTCCAACTTCAAAAATCACTTTACTTATCATTTATCACTTTACTTATTATTTATGGCGACGCCCCTTTGCTCCAGAACACATTTTGCCGCTACAGAAATATGTTTCAGATCAATATGTTCACATTCTGGCAGTTATATATCAGCCTATGGCAATATCATAAATATTGCTATTTATTTGCGTCACTGAAACTGGGTATTTCAGTTTCATCCCCTCGTATGTAACCCAATACAATAACATTACATGTAACATGACATTGTTATTACAAGAACTGATGCTGTATGCATTATTTGCAGGCTGATATTAGCCTTACAATAGGAACTGAAGTGAAAGGCACTATGGCCTTGAGTTCTAGCTGAGACATAAGTGGGATTTTTACCCATAAGTCTTACGTACCATTTCTTGACCGTTATGGTTGTTGCTGACTGCAACAGCAAAAGTCTACAATGTTTTGTGTGGGCTACAATTGGAGGTACTAACCATAAACAGCAGGACACTGCAATAAATCTCATTTGCATCATTGTGATACACAAATTTTTGCACAACATTCTGTCACACATTTTTTCTTCAACAAATACACAGTATAAAAATAATAGTTGTTGCGTCTGCTTGTAGCAATGACCAGATAAATCTCTCTCTCTCTCTCTCTCTCTCTCTCTCTCTCTCACACACACACACACACACACACACACACACACATTAAATGATAAGCCACCCAGGGCAAGAACTTAGTTGATAGAGTAACATGTTTGGCAGTAAGGGGGCACACATAACTATGTTGGAGGTTCCAAGCAGGTCGACACATTTCAAGCCATTTTCAACATGTATTCATCCAGTATCTTTGAAACTGACATGCAGCATGCTTTGGTGTCCATTCTACAAACAGGGAAGGAGGAACAGGACAGCGTGCCCTTACACCTTTCTCAGTATTTGGAAAAGGAAATTACCATTAACTTTGCTGTTCACCAGGGTTTCTCGGACTGTCTTCCAAGAAGCATTGATGTTCTGCGGGAAGTAAAAAAATGTTCCATGAAAAAATGTTAATAGCTTTGGATGTTTTTTGACATTTTAATGATAATAATCATTTTTATACAATTTTATTATGATTTATATGTTATTAGTTGTGATGTAAAATTGAAGTAATCAGTAAGTAAAAAAGTTTTTATCATTTTTTATCATTTTATTAACCTTCAAAATAAAGAAGGTGTTCCATCAGAGTATTCTCAAAATATTCCATCAGTGGAAAAGTTTGGGAACCGCTACTGTAGACTTTGCACCTCTTTGCATTTGATGGTGAAGCTGCTTTCATTAATAATAATGGAATTGGCTAGCTGCTTCATTCCAAACATTTAGCATCCTAGATACGCATATTTCCAGAAACTTTCCGTGTGTTACAAGTAATGCCTCATATTATCATTAAAAATGATCAAAATCACTACCAGTGAATCTAATGCTACTCAAAAATATTTCTACGAAATAGCTGTAGCCATGTCAAGCATGGTCTCCCTTACTGCAGTGGTGAAGCCAAGTAAACCACTCCATTCTGAAAGAGAAGCAGAAGTCTTCTTAGAATACCTGAAACATCAGAACCAGATAGATGATGGAAAACATCTTCATCATCTGCCTGCTGCAATATTTTATTTTGCTACCTTAGTAAATTTAAGAAGGTACAAGCAAAATTTTGAAGCTTCATATTCTTAACTGCATACCAATCCCTATTTTCCATAGACATTTGTTGATGTGTTGCGAACTATTCTGGCATTTTATTATTTTCCGTTTCCTACACTGTGTGATTTTTTTTTCCTCATGCAATATTGCTTCGCCAATACATGTGCACTGTCAAGAGAATCCATATAAAAACTGGAACAATAAGTAGCCTGCCCTTACAGCAGAAATCATCAGTCAGTGGCAAAAGCCACATTACTCATTTTCAGATAAAATAATAGATAATTTATTCAGCACTGATACTGGACTAATCATTGTTTTCATATTGTCCATTAGAATCCTAATGTTGAAAGTATTGTACGGTTATAATTACCAGAAACAAATCAATACTAGCTCAAAATTTTCTGATATCTATTAATATCTCCTCTCCTAGTAGCCATTGTTTAAAACATAAGGTTCATTATACACATTCTATAGTGCCGGTACACTGTGTCAACTTGACAATGCTCCAGTTTACAAAACACATTAAATACTGAGGTGATGAAAGTCACGGCATAGCGGTATGCAAATTTACAGGTGGCAATAGTTTCATGTACACAAGGTATAAAAGGCAGTTCATTGACAGGGCTGTCATTTGTTCTCAGTGATTCTGTGGCCACATGGTGGGAATTAACAGACTCTCAATGCGGAATGGTAGTTGGAGCTAAATGCATGGGTCATTGCATTTTGAAAATTGTTAGGGAATTCAATATTCCAGATCCACAGTGTCAATAGTGTGCCGAGAAAAGCAAATTTCAGGCATTACCTCTCAGCATGGATAACACAGTAGCTAACAGCCTTCACTTACCAACTGAGAGTGGTGGTGATTGTGTTGTCAGTGCCAACAAAAAACATGTGTGAAATACCTGCAGAGATCAATGTGGGACATACGTCAAATGTATCCATTAGGACAGTATGGCAAAATTTGGCATAAATAGGCTATGGCAGCAATTGACTGATGCAAGTCCCCCTGCTAAAAGTGCAACATAACCTATAGTGCCTCTCCTGGGCTCATGACCATATGGCCTGGAGAACTGTGGCCTGGTCAGATGAGTGCCAATTTCAGTTGGTAAGAGCTGTTGGTAGGGTCTGAGTGTGTTGCAGACCTCATGAAGCCATGGACTCAAGTTGTCAACAAGGGACTGTGCAAATCGGTGGTAGCTCCATAAAGGTGTGGGCTCTGTTTACATGGAATGGACTGGTTCCTCTGGTCCAACGAAACTGATTATTGACTAGAAATGGTTGTGTTTGACTACTTGAAGACCATTTGCATACATGGACTTCATTTTCCTAAACAACAATGTCACTCACCAGTTTGCGATTGGTTCGAAGAACATTCTGGACAAATCAAACAAATGATTTAGCCACTCAGATCCTGCAACATGAACCCTATTGAACACTTATGGGCCACAACTGAGAGGTTAGTTTGTGCACAAAATCTGGCGCCAGCAACTCTTTCACAGTTATGGACAGCTATAGAGGCTGCATGGCTCAATATTCCTGCAGGGGTCTTCCAACAACTTTTTGAGCCCATGCCATATCAAGCTGCTGCACTAAACTAGGCAAAAGAAGGCCTGATACAGTATTAGGAGGTATCCCATGACTTTTCTTATCCCAGGGTATAGTGTTTAGAAGACAAGCAGATTTGCAGGACTGACCATTGCAAAGACCTAATCTTGACCCTTTGAGACATATTGTATGAAGCAAGTTGCCACAATGGCATAATCTTGCCCTGCCTGCTATTACTTACATGGCTGGTAGGTACATAATGAGCATTGATGGATGGGCCAAGTCTTTTTAGAATGTAGCATATTTTTTCATTTTTGTTTTCTAAGTTGGCTTGGTGTCTCTTAACATTTTTGCTTCAAGCTGTTGTCTTACACTAAAAACTTATTATTGTTCAGTCATATAATTTTATTGGCATAAAGGAGTACTGTTTTTGGAAGAAACTGACATTCCGTTTAAGGAGATCATTCTGCCTATGACCAAGTGCGTCTGAAGATTGCCCTTATGGGCTGAAATTGGTAAGGATGTACCATGAAATGGGATAGTGTCAAAAATAAACAGAAGTTCATAAAGATATACTGTTTGTTTGCAATCCACAGTCCAACTTAAAACTTGTGTAAATTGCCTTTCATCATATTTTTCAAGACTTAAGACTATCCTGTGAATGTCACATCACTGTGCATCTTCTTTACGTTAATGTATAGCGTTGATGTCCCTTCTAAAGTCAGGCAGTATTTGCCCCTTCTTGTAGGGTATGAATATGAACACCACTGAGAAAATTTCAGTTTGTTTGGAGATATTTACTGAGTATTTTGGTACAATGGACACATGGTCTCTGGTGGTTCATTACAGAGTAGTAAAATAATTTTGGTTATTTGATTTGTTACCTCAGGTACATTTGTTTCTTTGAAAATATATCCACAGCAATGAAAAAGTATGTAATGTACAATTACCAAAGTGTACAACACAAAACACAGAGTAATGTAGAAATCTCGAGAGACAAAAGCATTATGTTGTGGTTCCCATCACTGTGGGAGTGGGTTAATCTAGCACCATTGTGCCACTCCTTCCCTACATACACTGTACACATACACAAGGTGGATATATCCAGCTCTTTATCAGTAAACTTCTCCATTCCCCTGTGTATCCTTGTTAGCATGCAGCAAACCTGAAACAGAATCTATCAGCACTCAAACTGAATGCAAGTTCTAGGATAAAAAGTTAAGTGGACAGTATTGTCAGTGCAATAAAAATGCAAAGAGAAGTGGGGGTAAGAAATCACGTGAAATACAATTAATCTGTAAATGAGACACTGGAGACTTCAGGTACCTTATACCAAAATACTTAGAAAATATTCCTGAACAACCTTCAAAATTTTATTGTGGAGTTTGGGTTCACCCTGCATATCTGTTCAAATAGATTGCAGAATAAATCATTCACTACATGGCTTGATGTTCTCTAATGGCTGCAGAACTAGTACAGTGTAGTCAACTGGGATAATGTAGCCACCTGCATACATGTATAAAATGCATGTTTGACCATCAGCTGTTTTCATTTTAAACCCAAATATGAACTGGTTTCAGTCTTGAACCATCTTCACGGATAAGGGCTAAAATGGCTTAAACCACCACATTACATTTGTCATTACGTGACACGAAATGGCATACGTGATTTCCTTCCCTATCCTTTCCCAATCTAAACTTGTACTCAATCTCCAATGATATTATTATCAAAGGTATGTTAAAACCTCAGTCTTACTTTCATATAGAGTGAAATACAATATTAGTTCCACATCAAATCAGTTCTTCCAAGTACACAACAAAAATTTTGAATGTACTTCATGAATCATAAAAAGAAATTCCATCATAAGTGCATCCCAGTTCTTGACACTTGCTGGCTTTAACCATTTTAACCCTTATCCGTGAAAATGGCCCAAGACTGAAACCAGTTGATATTTGCGTTTAATATAAAAACAGCTGATGGTCAAACATGCGTTTTATGCATTACTTGATGGCTGTTGATAGTCACCTTCCAAAAATGATCTACATATATACACTAAAAGCCACTGTACAGCACATGTGTTGTGTTTGCTCTGTATTTCATTCAGGATTTCCCATTAACAACTCAGTTTTTCCCTGATGTTAAACCTATTTCAGTCCACTTTGTCATAGTCTGTTTCATGTCGGACAGTACTTTTCCACATTTATGTGCCTCAAGTAGTATTTACAGCTCTATTCCATGTCCATCATGGTTGTTTCAAAAATGTCTTCAGAGCACTGCCCTGAGGGCTACCACTTTTTGAAACGATTATAACTACTCATGAGTGCATTATCCAGAACCCTTGCTATTAATTTTTTTCTTCCTGTCTATTTCCTCTAATCCTCTAATTCCTCTGTGACTCTTGATGTACACATGTTGAAATGCAAACTATTTAGTTAGTGCTTTATTATAACAGGTTGTTGACTTATAACTTCACAATTTGCTACTTTTGTAACAAAATTTTATTGATTCATTTAGAGACTGAATATTGTTACTGGGATTTCTATTCCATCATCATCAGAAATTCATTGTTCTAACCTGTGCATTCAGTCTATTACATGTGTGGAAGTATTACTTGAGTATTGAATTTTCATTTCCCCTACGTGTGCATTGATTTCCTTAAAATAATAACTCCATGTCTTAACCTGAGCGTTTTGTTAAGTGACACCTCAGACCACTGACAATACTTTCTGAGTTATTTATTTTTCACTTTTACTGTCACATGTACACCTCAGAGTATTTTTATTCATAAGCACATGTATCTTCTTCTTCTTTTCCTTCAGCATTTGTCCCGCATGCCTGCGAGGTCTGCTATAAGCACATACATCAGGAAAATTGCTGTTTCACCAACCAAAATTATTTTCCCCATGATTTACCTGAATAACTTCAGAAAAATGCAAGGATATCTTCTTTTAAAGGATGATTGCCAATCCCCCCCCCAACATTGACAACATATGTAACAGTACAGAATTCTAGCACACAGACAGCTATATATATTGGTTAATCTTTCATTTTTGACAGTCATTGTTTTTTCTCTCCCTAACAGGATGAGTATGGAGACAAATGAACTACAAGAAGACACATATAATGCAACAGAATTAAAGAGCATGCCACATGACAAAAATGTTAATCAAGGAGTTAAACTTACAGACAGTCATGGGGTAAATCATATTGTCCAACTACACTCTGACAAGGAACAATCAAATGTAGATGAGGGGACCAGCAGAAATATGCCCAATAAAAATATTGAGGAAACAGTTCAGGTCAGTGCCTTTGCAGGATTATTAATACTGGCCGAGTTGGCGACATCATTATTACCACCGCTTGTTGCACATGTGGCAACAGGTCAGGATGCAGTTCAGTCACCACATCACTCCAGCATACACTGTTCACCTCTATATGAGGACAACAGAAAATCGGAATCAAAGAAAAAAACTGAAGAAAGAAACAATGCAAATGTTTTTGCAAACCTCTTAATTTTAGCAGAGTTGGCAGCATCATTAACACCTGTACTAAGCCCTATTGAGCTAGTGGAACCAGAAGACATCACACCAGAAATGTCAGAATATGGAAATGATAGTGACCTGGAATGTGACTATGTAATGCTATATGAAGAGATTGTGGAAACAGAAGTAGACACCTCAGAAATCACTCCATTGCAAAGTGATAGTGACAGTGAACCTGTAGAATTTGTTAGATCAGTGGAGGGTATGCTAGTAATAAGTATACCACAAGATGATTCTGATACAGAATTTGAAGATTGAGCACATTGTTTGGAGTTTGAAGGACCAGAAGAGGCTATACCAGCTATGACCCCCACACAAGATTATGGTGGTGTAGAATTTAAGGAGTAATCACAATTTTTGACATTTGTCGTACGAGATGAGGATAAACTAATTTGACTCCCCCACAAGATAATGATGATATGGAGTTTTAACTACTGATTTAATGTGTTACTGAATGCAAGATATGAATGACTGTTTATGACTTTCAATAACTGAAGAACTTTTTCTGATTATGTGTGATAGAGTTATGTAAATGTGATCCTGTATGTTATGATATTTTAATATACTGTATTTAATATAAATAAAATGCCACAATTCAACATTGATTTATTTATTTTTTAATTGGTTCATTTAACCATCTGTAGACAATAAATATTTTATGGATGTTGTCCAAATGTACAAGTAAATTTATGGGAAACCACTTCATGGAAATGGAACATACAAATGTGTAAATAAAAAAATAGACAAAAATATATTGGGTTGTACAATATGTAGTAACACAGAATAATGCAAGATTGTTCAATACATAGTAACACCGAATAATACAAAATCATAAAATACATAATAAAACAACTTTATATACATGTATGTTTGTGGTATTGCAGTGGCATAGTCTGTTTTCCATAGGGCTTTAGTTTTGTCCTTCCTAGACAGCAAATCCTTATATACATTACATTAATTAAGAAAAGATTTTTCATGGCATGACAGCTGTCCATTACATGTGCTAATATAATAACATGTTTAGGAGAAAAAGACAATATTTTCAGTCTTCCCTGAATATAAACATTCAGAAAAGTGTTTATTGGCCTAAATGGTAATTAACCAAGTAGAAGAATTGTTTGAGTAGAAACTTTTTTAATTCTGCTGTAAATTTGTTTTCATCTTATAACTTGCTGATGTTGACTGGCAGTCTGTTGTAAAGTTTGGTACCAGTGCCATTGAGTGTTTATTTTATTTTTTTTTTTTGTTTGCATAATATAGAGTGCTGTGCTATTTTGTATTTATGGAAGTCAGCATTTGTTTGAAAATCTGCAAGGTGGGCCCTGACATATAAAACACCTTTGTATATATATTTAAAAACAAAGATGATGTGACTTACCATACGAAAGCGCTGGCAGGTCGATAGAAACACAAACAGACACATAGATACACACAAAATTCAAGCTTTCGCAACAAACTGTTGCCTCATCAGGAAAGAGGGAAGGAGAGGGAAAGACGAAAGGAAGTGGGTTTTAAGGGAGAGGGTAAGGAGTCATTCCAATCCCGGGAGCGGAAAGACTCTTTGTCTTTAAATATGTCTGCTTGTGTCTGTATATGTGTGGATGGATATGTGTGTGTGTGGAGTGTATACCCGTCCTTTTTTCCCCCTAAGGTAAGTCTTTCCACTCCCGGGATTGGGATGACTCCTTGCCCTCTCCCTCAAAACCCACTTCCTTTCGTCTTTCCCTCTCCTTCCCTCTTTCCTGATGAGGCAACAGTTTGTGGCGAAAGCTTGAATTTTGTGTGTATGTATGTGTCTGTTTGTGTTTCTATCGACCTGCCAGCGCTTTCGTATGGTAAGTCACATCATCTTTGTTTTTAAATATATTTTTCCTGCGTGGAATGTTTCCCTCTATTATATTGACACCTTTGTATATATATATATATATATATATATATATATATATATATATATATATATATATATATAATGAAGGTACTGTTAGTATTTTAAGTTTTTTGAGTTGGGTCTGCCGTGAGCCTGTGGGTGACTGAGTTATTGTTCATAAAGCCTTCTTCTGTAACAAAGAAGACTGGAACCCCAAAATATTATGTCATATGATGCAAGAAACTGAAAATAGCTGAAATATATCATCCTGGCACCCTCTGAGATACAGGCATTTGTAGTAATTCTAAGAGCAAAACACACCAAATTAAGTTTCTATGAAAATTTCAATACACAGTCAATAAAATTTAAGTTTTCATCAACATCTGTCCCTAGCAGTTTTGTAGATGTCACTCTGTCTATGGCTTTGTCACCCAACACTAGATCAAGAGTTAAATTTTGGCTTATTTTCCCAAACTGTATACAATTTATTTTATTTGCATTTCATGGCAGCCTGTTTGCACTGAACTAAGAGTGTACATTCCTTAGGACTTGAGCAGTAGTTGTTTGATGCAGTTGCTTTGGTGCACTTATTATCACACCAGCATCATCAGCAAATAGTATGGTTTTTGCTGCACCATCTGATGTGTGGATGTCACTTGTATTGACAAGAAAGACTATGGGACCTAGAATGCCGCCTTGTGGTATTCTTATTTCCAACTTTTTTGCATCTGATTTTAATTTTTTATTTAATTTTGTGGTTGGAGCAAGCTGACATCAGTCCTACAGTCTGTGTTATGTTTTGTAGGTATGGTTCAAATCACTTTTTCCCTGTTCCTTGAATACCTAACACACTCAATTTTTCTGAAAGAATGCCATGATTGATAGTATCAAATGCTTTTGAGAGATCTAAATTTACTCCTACTGTGCTATTTTCTTTTTCCATGTTTTTGATTATTTGTCGATGTTGCACATTAGCGCTGCTTCTATATTTTTAAGTTCCTGGAAGACATGCTGATTATTGTTTAGCAATATGGTCATTTAGATATTTGTTGATTCTGTGTTTCATCAATTTTTCAAATATTTTGGGAAATGCTGGAAGGAGTGATATTGGTTAATAGTTTGCTACCTTATACTTGTTGTTGTTTTTGAATAACAGCTTCACTTTTGAGATTTTCAGGCTTTCTAGAACCACTCCTTCACTAAATGGTAAGTTGGCTATGTGGGCCAATGGCCTTGTAATCTGTAATCGGTGGAACTGTCATTGTTATGATAGACACTGGCACCTCATCTATTCCTGCCAACATTTTAGGTTTCAAGCTTTTTTTATCACTTTTAACACTTCATGTCCATTTTTGGGCTCTACCCTCATGCTATAAGCAGCTGTTGGAATTTCTTGTTTTTCTTGGTTTGTAAATTTAGAACTTCATGAAGTTATTGCCTTTATCAAATAAGTGTATATATGATTTGGCAAATATTGTTATTTAATATTGACATTTTCTGTGTTTTTGAGAATGATGTCTAGGTCTTCACATCTCTTTTGTGTTCAAGCCTTCACAATACGCCGTGTAGCTTTTGATTTGTTTTCAGACTGTCTTATTAAGCTGTCACCACTCGTAAATTTTGTTTTATCAATTACTTAAAATTAACAATTAGTTAAAATGTTCAATGTAACGATAGTCAAATCCGTGAAAGAAATGACAGTGTAATCCATGAAAATGTATGCAAGAAACTCTTCCAAAACGGCAGTAGAAGAAGCGAGAAGAACAAGAAGTACAAGAAGGGCTGGATTCTTATGTATGGAGACAGTCATGGTCACGAAATAGCTCAAAACATTACGAGTATCCACGATGACTTTACAGCTGTGACTCACATTCAACGAGGTACACCTCCTTCTGCTGTGGTGAAGTCGTGTGTGCAAGACAGTGAATCTTTCTCTGCAAATGATTATTTCATTATCATTGGTGGTACAAATAATGAGGCTAAAAATCAAGCAAATGACGCTATCAGGCACATGAAAGTAACACTCGGTAAGTTGACTGGCACTAAAGAATTGTCGTTAACATTCCATAGAGACATGATCTAATGGACCAATCTATTGTGAACTTGGAAGTGCATAAAACAAATGATAGGCTTAAAACAATATGTAATAAATTTCGCAATGTGTCTTTGGTAAATGTCAGTAACCTAGATAGAGACCTGCACACAACTCATGGCATGCACATGAATAAGAGACGTAAAAAGATTGTGAGTAAATTAATTATTGATGAAATCAGACAAAACAATACACAAAGCAGTGTAAATAAGTGCATTGATATGGAATGGCACAACCCACCCAAACAGGACCTGCCACACAAACAGCTACCGCTGACAATCCGGGGAAACTTGTAAACCCTGCTGGACAGCCTGGTAGCTCTAAATCTCCCTGTATGGTCCAGCAGGAGAAACTCAGCCTTAATATCATACAGCGAAACCCTTGTAGTCTTAAAAACAATCAGTCTGGTAGGGTGACACGTCCATCAAGTGTTCAACAATCCAACTCACATTCAAATTAATTCAGCAGAATTTCAAAGTCTTAGCAATAAGCACAATGAGTTGTATACCACTGCAGCAAATGATAACCCTGATGTTTTAGTTATAAGTGAACACTGGTACACAGATGTGCTAATTAGTGTATGTAAGCCACTATGCATGATCTTTTGCTCTGCCTTCACTAGAAAAGAGAAACATGGTAGTGGGGTAGCAATCTTTGCAGCCAGCAGTAGTAATTATAGTGTAATAGATGTAAGTGCTTTCAGCATTGAGGGTGTAATAGAACTAGCAGCAATTAATTATAAGTGGGGCAAAGAGAACTTATTTATTATAATCTTTGTACATCCATATTTAAATTGGATGAAAGTGGGAATCAGCTGGTATAATTTTTATTAAAAATGAAAGTCTTCCAGCTGTACTTAAGATTTTATATTTATTTTGCTACTAGTTTTGACACTGCGTCAATGTCATCTTCAGGCCCATACACTTTGATGAAATCAATTGTGTGTGGCTCAGTACTAGAAGTCCATGGTGAGACCAACACGTGCTCCACATGGATGGCGGGCAGTAACTAGTGTGAAGTTTAAACCAGAGGGTCAAAGATTGACTATCTTTGACCCACTGGTTTAAACTTCACACTAGTTACTGCCCACCATCCATGTGGAGCACATGTTGGTCTCATCATGGACTTCTAGTACTGAGCCACACACAACTGATTTCATCAAAGTGTATGGGCCTGAAGATGGCGTTGACGCAAAGTCGAAACTGGTAGCAAAATAAATATAAAATCTTAAGTACAGTTGGAGGAGTTTCATTTTTATTAAAAATTAATTATTATAGGCCTATACAGACCTCAATCTGGTAGCCTAGATATTTTCTTTGATATTCTTAATGACCTGCTTATTGACACTGACAGTAAACACTGCAATAAAAATGGCTGGGTTAACATAATACTAACTGGAGATATAAACATTGACTTGCTGTCCAGTGACTCTGTATCTAAAAAACTAATGCTAATATTAGCTCAATTTGACTTAACATTTCTGATAAATGAGCCCACTAGGGAGGTCAATAGTATAAAATCATGCATTAACAACATTATAACTAACATGTCTCACTTTACATGCAGTGCATCAGCTCTGAAATTTTCCATTTCTGACTACCATGCAATACAGGTATCAATAGAAGCTGAAAATTGTCATGTCAATAGAAAAGAGAAACAATATGTGAAAAAAAGAATCACCAATGGTGACAATGTTAAAGATGTCAACAGTGTGCTGAAAAGCTTACAATGAGGTTAAAGAAACAGCATTACTTTCAGTGAATTTGCATCAGATTTTTATTACTGCTTCAGTGTCTCATGCCCAGAAATGACCTTTACAGTAAATGACTGCAAAAAGATACAAAACAATAACTGGATAAATCATGAAGTAAAAACAGCAAGAGAGGAACTTAGACTTTTCCAATATGCAGTGGTAAATAATAACAATAATAATAGAATAAAGGTAGAATTTAAGAACTATCATGATTATTATAAAGATCTGCTGCTAGAAACTAAAAGTAAATATGTAACCACAATGTTAAGAAACTCTACTAACACTGGTTTAGCTGTTTGGAAAGTAATAAATACCTTTAGGGATTGTAAGGGCAGATCAATTAGTGATTTTACTATAAGCCATAAAGGGCATATCACGAAATGTCAATGTCAGATTGCAAATGTTTTTAATGAGTACATTTCTTCTGTTGGGAAATCTGTCAATGACCATTTTAAGAATATTCAGTATAGATATAAGGGCAATCCAATCAAACAAAGCATAAACTTGGCCCCAACCAAAGCAAGGAAATTAAAAACTTAGTAAGGTCATTAAAAAATACAAAATCAGCTGGCTACGATGGATTGTCTATCAGTACACTGAAAAGATGCATAGACAACATATCTGATGCCATGATGCCATGATGTAATTGCATCAGGTTGTTTCCCAGATAGTCTAAAGATAGCACAAATAACCCTGATTTACAAGATAGGTGATAAATCTAAAATTGAAAACTACCGCCCCATCTCAATCATACCTGCATTTTCTAAGGTAGTTGAGAAAGTTATTTATACCAGACTAATGACATTCCTGAGTCAACACAATTTAATATTTGAAAATCAGAATAGCTTTATGAAAAACAAGTCAACTTCAGTAGCTGCAGCACAATTAATAGACAAAATAATTACTGCCATAGAGAACAAGGAGTATGTAACTGGAGTGTTCCTTGACCTAGAAAAAGCTTCTGATTGTGTCAACATCACCATATTACTTGACAAGCTGTGGAACCTGGGTATTAAAGAGACAGGCTATGAGTTAATAAAATCATATATGAGCAATAGAAAACAATTTGTCTTGCTTAAAACAAACAGTGGGTCTTTCAAATCTAAAATTACTGATATCAAATATGGAGTGCCTCAAAGTTCTGTCTTGGGACCCCTTCTTTACTCGATTTATGTTAATTATATTCAGTATCAAAACTTCCTGGCAGATTAAAACTGTGTGCCGGACCGAGACTCGAACTCGGGACCTTTGCCTTTTGCGGGCAAGTGCTCTACCGACTAAATACCCAAGCACGACTCACGCCCCGTCCTCACAGCTTGCAAGGTTCGCAGGAGAGCTTCTGTAAAGTTTGGAAGGTAGGAGACAAGGCACTGGCGGAATTAAAGCTGTGAGGATGGGGCGTGAGTCATGCTTGGGTAGCTCAGTCGGTAGAGCACTTGCCCGCGAAAGGCAAAGGTCCCGAGTTTGAGTCTCGGTCCGGCACACAGTTTTAATCTGCCGGAAAGTTTCATATCAGCGCACATTCCGCTGTAGAGTGAAAATTTCATTCTAGATATACAGTATCGTTCTGCTAATTGTAAAAAAATATTGTATGCAGATGATACATCAATTGTGTGTGAACACGAAGACTATGACAGTCTGGAGGTGCTGTTCAACAGTGTGACTATGAAATAGTCAAGTATTTTAATGAACGCCATCTAAATGTAAGTGCTTCAAAGACTGCAATGATGGAATTTAACACAAGGAAACAAATAGAATTTGGCATGAAATTATCCATAGGAAATGACATTGCAAAAAAGGAAAAATGGACAAAGTTCTTGGGAATTAGAATCCAGGACAGCCTCAAATAGGACATGCATATTGATTCCTTGGTCTGTAAGCTGTCGAAGAATGTATTTGCTATAAATTTGATTAGCAAATATTGTAAGGCTATGGGTGTACTAAAAACTACTTATCATGCCCTATTCTCATCAAATGTAAACTATGCCGTAGAAATATGGGGTGCAACAACTCAAGCTAACCTAAGAACATTATTAATACTACAGAAAAAAGTTACCAGAATTATTTGTGGTGGCAAACCTAGAGAATCGTGTCGGAATTGGTAGGGGTAGACATATTGAAAGTTATATTGCTCGTGAAGACAATAAATCCAAATTTCAACTCTGACCTGCACCAGTACGATACAAGGCAAAAGTTTAGGTACTATTTAAATAGCCACAGAACAGCTTTATATGAAAAAAATGCACTTCATACTGGGCTGAAGCTAGCCAATGCCAGAAAATCTCACAGCCTTTCCTACTAACAAATTAAAAGATCAGCTAAAAAGAATTCTAATTGAAAACTGTTTTTATTCCCTAGATGAGTACTATATCTACATATACTATCAAAGAGAGAGCCACCTGTCAAATGACATCTCATATACCAGCTGTTGTGTAAACACTGTTTGGTCTTTTACATTGGCATGATTACCACCAAGTTATCAGTCAGGATGAATGGGCATATACAGAGGGTGTGTACTGGCTACACACAATATCCTGCTGCTGAGAATGCTGTACAACATGACAGTTGTAATCTTGGTGCCTGTTTCACCACATGCACCATCTTCATTCTTTCCCCAGACATCAGTTTCTCAGAACTCTTCAGGTGGGAACTAGTGCTAAAACATGTCCTTGGCTCTCGCCACCCACCTGGCCTTAATATATGTTAATTTCTTCTGTCTCAGCATTTCTTCACAGTAACTACTACTTTCTTTACTCCCTTTATTTTTCTACATCTTTCATTTTCTGACCTGTCAATTTTTCGCTAAACCCCTCTATTACACAAAATGAATTTAGCTTTTCACTCTTATTAACTCATGCACGATGTTTTTGCAGTAATCTCTATCTTGCTTATTACCTGTCTTCCACCTATAAGCTCTCATGTTTTCAACCTCGTCTGATGCAGTCCCTAACAATCAGTCTTTCCTTCTCATCCCGTCTTCTTAGTCTCCCCTGACCCATGGTTCTGGGTGACCTTTCCAAAATCTACCCCTTTTCCTAAACTTCTGAAGTCCTTTTTCTTGACCCCTCTTCCTTCCCCTTCAACCCTTCTGCCAGAAAGAGGAACCAATGGCTCCAAAAGCTTGCATAAGTATAACCTTGTTTTATGCGTGTATCCTCCTGTCACCGCTTGGTGCATAATATCTAAAAGATTTTCTGCTATATCAAAAAATAATATTAATGATAATAAAAATTCTATAAATGTAATACATTCACAATCATTCTATAATTCCTCCCAGACATGAGACAGAGGATTAAAATGTAGAGTACGTCTGGGAATTTCTTGAGTCAAACATGCAAGATTTCAAAATGACAACCAGTACTTGTAAATGTTTTACCCATCAGAAATTGTGATGTATTCAGAATAAATAGGCACAGTTTATACCAGTAAATAAGATAACCACAGATAATATTTAACAAGAGGCCGCTTACATGTTTCGCATCATAACCTCATGACATCATGGATCTCAGCTGAGAACTGAACTCACACACTAGAATTGACCTAACGATAGTGGACTAGCAGTTTACTGCAGACATGTACAAGATTTGACACAAAAGAAATGATAGTGATTCTGCAAATATGACTACTTACTTAACATGTGTATGTGTTCACCTTCAAAGGAGGGCCAGTTTAAAACCATGCATTACTGCATTTGTGCTTCTCACTGCTCAGTAAATATCTACATGTTATTTTCTATGGGAAGGCACAGAAGCTCCATAGCATAAGATCACATCTATAGTAAACTGATAGTCCTGTGATACTGAACTAATTAACTTTTCATGAAACTTGTCACAGCATAAGAACAAGATCAATGTCAAAAACATTCATCTGTAATACACTATGAAAAATAGTTTGTTAGAATTGTGAGCAGTACTGTATTCCATGGTATTCAGACTGATTGGTAAAATTTTCAAAGAAATGCACAAAAAGACATATATCTCTAATAATAAAAATCATTTGCAAAATATATGCATTTAAGGAATATTTGACACTATTTATGGAGCATATAGAGACAGTACAGTTAAGAGTTGGCTGTGTTATACTTCATTAAGTGAAATGTGTAGTCACCAGATGTCTGGAAATTACTAGAGATGTTCTATATTTTAATATTCTGTCTCATGTCTTTGAAGAATTCAAGAAGGATTTTGAACCTCTTTTCATTTGCAAAAATTTTATTATTATTATCGTTATTGTTTTTGATATTGCAGAAAAGCTTTTAGATATTATGGCCAATTATGATGGTTCTGTGTATGACCCATGTCCAATGAGAAATAAAGCCATTTGCATATAAGTGGCAACGTAGCTCTCATTATTGAAGGTTAATGATGTTTGAGCCAACACGGGTCTCAGGGAGTAGTGGAGAGGGAAGACCATTAGAAGTCATTTTACAGCATATGTTTGCTGATTGTTTCTTGCAGACCTGAAATGTATCATGCTACAATGTTGAAAAGGAACTGTAAAATGGTGAAATTTTATGTAACTAGATAAAAGTGTTTAAAGCAGAAAGAAATGAGCATAAAGCATAATGTCTAATTTGTGATTAATGGATATAAGTTTCTGCGGCATATAAAGATAAGTGAATTGGTTATCAAACTATTCTTTTTTCTGTTTAAGGCTATCCAGCATTAAGCATATGCCATATCACTGAGCCATCCTCTTTGCATGAAACACAGTTCTGTTAATGCCTTAGACACAGATGACACAGTTACACGAGCAGCACAATCTTACAATCTTAACTGGGAATTCTTTTATTGATTTCTGGTGGCATTCAAAAGACAAAGCTATAGTGTCTCCAAAATTTGTGGGATGAAGAGTGATTCTTATTCCTTATTTTGCTGTCAATGTGGGGTCTTTTATTAACTGCAGCATAAACATCCTGCTCAGTTACCTCACGACTAGGGAAGACTGATATGTCACCTTGTTGCTCTGCCTGCGTTATTTGCAATCATAGTTGCTTGTAAGGCATTGCTGTCTGATTATCACACTGAGTGTAAGGAGGACTACCACTTTGCCTTGCAGCACTGCCTTTGATGTTTTCTAAACATTGTTTGCAAATCATTAGTCCAAGTTATTCTGGATAAATGAAGTTGAACTGTATTTTCATTTTTTATTTTCTCCATTAAAATTAGTTACAGAAGGATGACTTTTATTCTGTGTAGTTTAAACACTGTGAAAAATGATGTTAAGAGACACATTAATGCTTTTTAAAAATGTAAATACTCCAATTTTATGTTATTTTCTTATGTATGGTGCTTTTGCAGAATGTATCTATCATCAGGATCTACCTGTAATAAATTACAGTGACCAGTTAGAAATAATCACACAAAACATATTATGTGCATGTGAAAATATAAGGGGCATTCGAATGAAACCTAGTCACTACAGTAAAGTAACGATAATGATTTTATTAACTCAAAAATGTAGTTATACACAATACACATACTCAAAAATAGTCCCAAAAACTGTTGGCACATTTATCCCATTCCATCCTTGAAGAAGTGAGTAGGCTGCTGTCAGATCCAGGCCTGGACCCAGTCACACACTTCGTCATCCTTTGTGAACCATTGTCCGCGAATAGCTTGTTTTAGAGGTCCAAACACGTGAAAGTCACATGGTGAAAGGTCAGGACTGTATGGTGGAAGTTCCAGCATTTCCCACCGAACCTGCTACAATGTCATCTTCACCAGATTGGCCATGTGTGGGCGGGCATTATCATGTAGGAGGATAACGTCATTGGGCTACATACCTTATCGTTTTGACTTTATGGCTTGTCTGAAGTTCTGTAAAGTGGCTTGATAACAACGGCATTGATGGTGGTTACCTTTCCTGAACTGGTGTGCATGGCCTTTGATTTCTTTGGAGGTAGTGAAGATGCATGTTTCCACTGCTTGGACTGATGCTTGCTTTCCGGTTCAAAATGGTGACACCATGTTTTGCCACCTGTGACAATACGCGACAGAAAGCTGCATTCCTCCTCATGATAACACTGGAGACGACTCAAAGATGGCACCATTCAAGTATTGCGCTGTTCAACGGTCAGTTGGTGGAAAACCACTGTGCACAGATTTTTCGAAAGTTCAAGTGTTGATTCATTATGGTGTGGGTGAGGCTCACACTTCTACCGAGTAACCAATGGATCTCATCCACAGTGATTCTGTGTTTGTCCAAGACTAAAGCATTCACTTCCTCAACCATTTCAGGTGTGATGAAATGATGAGCCTGTACAGGATAAGCATTGTCTTCCAGTGAGTCGCACCTCTCATGGAATCGTTTGTGCAATCCCGCAACACTTGAATGACTCAGACTGTACTCATCATACACAGCCTTCACCTGTCGATACATTTCATGGCCTCCAACTCCCTCCACCACCAAAAATCGAATCACTCCTTGTTGTTCCTGCTTACTTGCCTGCATGTTTGGTAGAGAGCAATAACTTGTGTGACCACCTTCTCTTCGGTGTGAAACTACACTGGCGCTATGCAACATCAGACAGTGCGCAGACATCAGTCTCTCTGCCAATAAATGCCGCCACCATACCTGCAGTTACATGGTGCTGTCTTACGTGTAAGGCAAAGGTAGATGCACTGATCATGTTTCATTTGAATGAACCTCATACATTCACTGCTCATCAGCAGAAAAAAAAAAAAAACTTTCAGTAACTAACTTGGGTAAGCAAATATGCTGCAACATGTCCAGTGCTAGTCACTCAACTGAGCAGCTATTTAAACTGATACCAGATATGAGGGCATCTACAGTAAATTAATTTCTGATAAAACACATTAAATTTACAATTTTAAAAGATACTATAAAATTGTGCTTATTTTAAGGCAAGTAACATATGGAATTGCATCTGTCCTGATGGAATTGCTGAGATTATAGAATTTTTTGTGTAATCCAAAAATCATCACTGCATACTGGTGGAGCTGAGATGATGCTCCCATTTAATGCTGTTCAACATCTTGCTTAATATAAATCCATAGACAGTTCATCAAATTTAAATTATAAAACATTTTGGGGCTCTACAATTGTAAGAAAAGTGTCCTATGTGAGGACAAACACTGAAAAAATTGTAAATAAGGTATTTGCACAACATTCTATTGATGGAACTACAATGATTGACAAAATGGTTAAGCACCCAGAAAATGTGCACAGATGTCAATGTAACTCCATACACTTAGACAGCACTGTGGACGTGTAGATCGTTAAAGCAGTAATTTTCTGTGACAGGTAGCATATCCACCAGAAGCCGTTAGTGTACTTTGTGTCTAGTGTTATTACCAGTCCTGGTAGGGCATACAAGGGGTGTGAACAGTAACGAAGAAGGAAGGAATTTTTGATGACCCATTGACATTGAGGTCATTGGAGATGGAGAACAAACTTGGACTGTTTCAAGAGTGGGATAAGAAATCAGCTGTGTCCTTTCAAAGGAGCCAAGCCAGCATTTGCCTGGAGCGATTTAATGAAATCATGGAAAACATATGTCTGGAATCCCGATGCAGATTTGAACCATCATCCTCCCAAACGTGAGCCCTGTGCCCTAATCACTGTGACACCTCACTCAGTATGTGAACAGTATCATGAGTGATCACTGTGACAGACATAGAGATGGTGTGTACTCATCTGAGACAGTGTTATCAGTATGTGACTGAGTTTGAAAGAGGCCTCATTGTGGGTCTCCATATGACTGGCTCGTCGAATCATGCAATCTACAGTTTTGTGGGGCATTTGGATCTGACAGTGGTTTGATGCTGGACTGCATGGGTATATGAATACAGGCATAATCATTGTGAAGGTTCTGATCAACCACTTATGACCAGCACAAGCGAAGACCTCTGTATTATGCGCCAAGCACATTATTGCCACTTTACATGTGTGCCTACCATCCAAGAACAAATAATGGACACCCTGCAACATTTTTTGTTATCCCACACTGTCAGAGACTATCAGCATTAAGGAATTACTATCCCACACATAGGCTGCCATTAACAGTACAAGACAAAAGACTGTGCTTGGAGAGGTGCCATGACTGGGAAGCATGGACTACTGATGAATGGCATCACATTGAGTTCAGCGTTGAATCAAGGTTCTGCATTGCCCAAGATGACCATCAATGGTGAGTACGGTGGTGATCTTTTTACAATTACATCACTTAGTTCTTGGTTTTTCGATGTTATTACTATACTTGTATCATCAGCAAAAAGAACTAACTTTGCATCTTCATCAATGTGGAATGGTAAGTCATTAATGTATATCAAGAACAGTAAAGGACCTAAGACCGAATCCTGTGGGACCCCGTACCTGATAGCCCCCCAGTTTGAGGAATCAGCTGTTGTTTTAACATTACATGAACCACTTATTTCAACTTTCTGCATTCTTCCAGTTAAGTATGAATTAAACCATTTGTGCGCTGCCCCCCTCAAACCATAATGATTTAGCTTATCTTAAAGAATTCCATGATTTACACAATCAAAGGTCTTTGAGAGATCACAAAAAATACCAATGGGTGATGTCTGGTTATTCAGAGGATTTAATATTTGATCAATGAAAGCGTATATAGCATTTTCTGTTGAAAAACCTTTCTGAAAACCAAACTGACGTTTTGTTAGTACTTTATTTTTACAAATATGGGAGGCTACTCCTGAATACATTACTTTCTCAAAAATTTTTGATAGAGCTGTCAGAAGAGAGATTGGGCGGTAGTTGTTGACATCCGACGTATCCCCCTTTTTATGCAATGGTTTTACAATGGCATATTTCAGTCTATCGGGGAAAACACCCTGCTCCAAAGAGCTATTACATACGTGGCTGAGAATCCTACTTATCTGTGGGGAACAAGCTTTAAGTACCTTGCTGGAAATGCCATCAATTCCGTAAGAGCTTTTACTTTTCAGTGAGTTTATTATTTTACTGATTTCAAAGGGAGAGGTTGGTGGAAATACAGTTGTTTCAAACTGCACAGGTATGGCCTCTTCTATTAGTAGCCTTGCCTCTTCTAGTGAAGATCTAGATCCTATTTTCTCCACAACATTTAAAAAATGATTCTTGAAAATATTTTCAATTTCTGATTGTTTGTTAGTACACTTGTCATTCAGTTTTATGGCACTAAAGTCTTCCTGTGCTCTTGGTTGCCCTGTTTCCCTTTCAATAATATTCCAAATTGCTTTAATTTTATTATCAGAGTTACTGATCTCAGACATGATACACATGCTTCTGGACTTTTTAATAACTTTTCTTAGTACCGCACAATAGTTTTTATAATACTGAAAAATTTTGGGGTCAGTACTCCCTCTTGCTGTTAGATACAGTTCGCTTTTACGGTTGCAAGATATTCTTATTCCTTTAGTTAGCCAAGGTTTTTTATATGTTTTCTTGGAATTATGTTTAACTACCTTCTTGGGAAAACAATTTTCAAATACCCTTAAAAATGTATCGTGAAATAAGTTATATTTCAAGTTTGCATCGGGTTCCTTATACACTTCATCCCAGTCTAGCTGCTGTAGGCTTTCCCTAACGTTTGCAATATTTATATTGTTAATTGAATGCACTGCTTTGAAATTCTGATTTGATATACTGCATGGAGCTATGTCATGTACTGTAACTAGCTGTGCACCATGATCTGAAAGACCATCCTCAACAGGATAAGCGTTTATGTCCTTAATCTTATCTTGGTCTATAAAAAAGTTATCTACCAATGTCCTGCTGTTCTTTGTTATCCGAGTAGGAAAATCAATGACGGAGCTCAAATTGAAAGAACTGAGTCATACTACAAGGTCATTCTTCCTATTACACTCTTTCAGGGAATCAACATTGAAATCCCCACAAATTATAATTTGCTTCCCCCTGTCTGACAGATAGCATAAAAAAGCATCCAAGTTTTCTAGAAATGGCTGGAAATTCCCTGAGGGGGACCTATACACTGTTACAATTATGAAAGTCCCATCATTTAGTTTTAGTTCAGTGGCACATGCTTCCATATGTTGCTCTACACAAAATTTCTTAGTTTCTAAATTTTTTACACTGTGGAAGCTTTTGACATATATGGCAACTCCTCCTCTCATCATATTATCTCTACTTACATGTGCAGCTAATTTGTACCAATTGATGCTAACCTTTTGCATATCAGTGACAATGTGATGCTCAGACAGGCACAGCACATCTACTACATTCTCAGTTTCTATATCTTCTAAACAAAGCAGAAGCTCATCAATTTTATTCTTCAACCCCCCAATATTTTGATGAAATATACTAACATTATTTTTCACTTTACTTTTGTGAGTATCTTGAACTTTTTTAACATCTTTAGTACTTGCATGGCTGAGTTTCCCACTGGACACTGATCTTACACTAAAAAAGAGTTTCCACCATGAGATGTAGTTCCTCCCCTCTTTAAAAATCCTGCTATCAGCCCAGCCAGTTTACCCTTCCCTTTCTTGTTGAGGTGTAGGCCATGTCTAGTATAGTCCCACCTACAGAGTGAATCAACAGGAACCACACCAATGTGTGAACCTGCACCCGATCCAAGTAGCCGTTCCAACTCCAAATTAACTCTCCTGACAGAAGAGCTCAAATGAGGTCGGTAGTTGCGCTCCAGAACTGACACAAACCCAACACTGGTATGACTCGATGTTGATGCAATCTTTGCCAGGTCACACTCTATGCTGTACCCCGGATCTCTGTCAATACCGTTGCCCGGCCCACCCACATTCCACAGTATCTTCCTTAGTAAAGCCTCTACATAGTGAACCTAAATCCTCTGTAACCTGCCCCAGTCCAGCACTAGGTTTGAAAAAACTTGTGACCTGGTATTCTGACCCTAATTCATCCTGCAGAAGTTGGCCCACACCCCTAGCATGCGAACTACCTAGCAACAAGACTTTCTTTCTCTTTGCAGACTGCCCTACATTCTTATTCAATTTGCTTCTGAAAGCTTGTTCAGCCCTGTCTACATCTACTTCTGTGAGAGGCTCATCAGTTTCTGACTGAGGCAACAGGTCAAACCTATTTTTCACATTAATAACAAAGCTGTCAGAAGAATTTCTTGGCCTGTTCCTTATGCCTGTTGCCACTTACCACGCCTGTTTACCGTTCTCCCCCCTTAACCTGCCCAGTTCTTGCCTAGCCTCATCTAACTCAGACTGAAGGGCAGCAATTTTCCCCTCCTGTTCCACAATCTTTCTATCTCTACTGCATAGCCTACAGAACCACTGATGAGTCTCGGTCATTTTCCCAATTCCCACGCCACTACAATCGCCCCAATGAAAAAAGTTACTACATCCATCACACCAGACCCCGGAGCTAACGATTCTACATTGAGAGTAAGACTGAAATGATTGGTAAACTGTATAATGTATGTTACCTTTTGTGGAATAGATCTGAAGCTACTTTTATTTCTCTAAGGATAAACGAAATGCTGCATTCTGTTAAGTAGGTAAGATTAAAGTAGAAAGTATATAATTAACTTAAAGATGCTGTCTTGATGTATGAATAACATCTGTGGACAGATTGGAAAGATACTAGGGTATGCAGATGGATTGATTGGTCATTGTAGAACAAAATTTTCAGTGGTATAATGTGCTCATATCATTAAGTTACTCCCACTGACTGATTGATGTCCTGAGCTAGTGATGTGACACATGTAGTTGCCATTTCCTCTCCTATTCTTCTGTTCCATATTGGACCACATGATATGCCTAGTATGGTGGTAGGGGTGGCTTGCTATTCAAAGTCAAGTGGTGGGCCTCAGTCTGATCTTCACTTTCACCTTGGTTGGATTTCTGCCTCTGCCACATGCAGCAGCTTCAGAGGTGGATTCCATGCTTGAATATTTTGAGTTGTTTTATTAAAAGCTGAATTTTTATGGATTTCTTGTATACACAGCTGAGGGATGTGTTTTTCAAGAATTATGTGCTTCCAAACCTCATTTTGTGGTTAAACACTAGGCAATGATCAACAGTTACTGATTTTTTGGCCACTTGAGGTTGGTGTGTCATTTACATTCAATGTATCTTTCTTCAACCACATGAATGGTTTGTCAAACATATACTTTTCAGCACAGCTCACATGTTATGTGACATGCATCAGGTTTACAGAGTACCAGATAATCCTTTACTGACTTAGGGAGGGATTTAGTATCGGCTAGTGGCTGGTGCATGCACTTGATTTTGTGTTCATGTAAAATTCTATGAATTTTTCCCGACATATTGCTGGCACTATCACTATGGGCTGATATTCCTCAGGTGTCAATTGAAGGGTTATCATGCTAAAGAGGCTAAGTAACAAAATGCACTTTCTAGATTATTCAGAATAAGCTTTATCCAAATAATGTGAACATAAATATGCTCTAACTTCACATTAAGGCTTGCCCATTGCAAGTTATCATTTGGCATGATACAAAATTACAAATAACCACTGAATTTTCTAGATAAATTTTCACTGAAATGCTAAATGGGCTAAGTCCACCAAACAAGTTTTGTAATATTTCTACCTGTAGTAATCATTTTACTGTTTAGTCTTGACACAATTCACTGTAAAACTGTCTGTGTGCCTCAGTTATGTATTCCATCATAGTTCCAAAGTCTCTTTTCTTCTCTGAAGACAATCCTTTTGCATCAGTGACCTCACTGAATGTGACAATTTTGAACTCTTCAATTTTTCACCCTTTTTCAACACACTTATTATTTCAAACTCCTCTATTTCACCAAATCCTTTTTGTTTGAATTATTCCAGGCATGGTGATGTTACTCCATAAGCAGAATGTATATTAACCTCGGTTGTGTTAATAATCCTATCAGCTGTTTGCTGAAAGTCCATCAAATAACTGCCTGTCATCTGAACAGCTTTAAAAGGTTGCTTATGGTGAGCTATTGGTATGGCGTTCATTGCATCATCAGGAACAAAATCCTTCCAAATCTTTGCTCTTTTATCAATAAATGGAAAACTGTGGCCACAAGATAAAAAGCTGTGACCAAAAGCTAAATATTTGCCTTCTGTTGACTCATAGGTACGATAGCCAATCTAGAACATGTAGAGAAACATCATGATATGGTCTTTGATTTGAGTGCTGAAGTAATTGCTCCGTATAATATATTTTTTCTTTGATGTTATATCAGAGCATATTTTAGTACTTTAAAGTTCCAAGATGTTATGTTAATTGTTCTCCTACTACCTACACCTTCATGCCAAAAGCACATAACTGCATCACTTGGGTCATGGATATGGATGCCATAGTTATAGCTGTCTCATAGAAAACATGTCTGGATGTGTTAGAGTGGGGACAAACAACATCTGTTGCAAGTTCCTCTGACAAATTGCAAACAGCACTTCCAGACATATGTGAATCTACACTTTTTTTAAAACATTCAACTGCCTTTTAAAATTTCATATAGTCTAGTTGCAACAGTCTGTTGGCCTTCAGAGAATTCCTTGTGTTTCCTTTAATATGCATGTTACACAGGTCACACTTCTTACAAGTGTCAGTTCTAGGGCGCTGAAAGTTCAGATGTGGAAAATGATGCATGAAAGTTCATCTGCAACATAACTGAAGCATTCTGCTTTCTGTAAATTTTCTTTTAATGCCTCATAAAGCCTATTTATGTTGAGGTCTGGAGACAGATTGTCTTTGCTTGACATCTTCTGGCAATAGTGACCAACATCTTTTGGCATTAAATTTATATGTTCTTTGATCTGGCATAGGTCATACTTCTAAACATGGGCCCCTCCTCTCCCATCCTGGATGCTGTATCATCATTCTTCTTCTTTTTGCCAAGGTTGAAAGTTTTTTCTTACTCATAGCAAAAATGT
Source organism: Schistocerca piceifrons (assembly GCF_021461385.2). NCBI lineage: Eukaryota > Metazoa > Arthropoda > Insecta > Orthoptera > Acrididae > Schistocerca > Schistocerca piceifrons. The sequence continues at coordinate 770,130,963 of NC_060149.1, forward strand.
CCATGAACTTATGTTTACAGACTCATTTATGATTTCTGGCACCATCAGGTACATTATATATTAATATGCTCTGTCAGCAGCTTTCTCTGAGAGTCTTTCCATTTAATTTCCAATTCACACGGATGACATCAATAAACAACCCTTGTTTGTTAAATTTCAGTACAGAATTGTTCAAAAAGTCATTCCTTCATTTGGGGTGAAATTTATGTGAATCAAGGTGACAGTTACATCGATTCTGAAAACAGACTTCCAGACAATTAAGCAATTTACAGATGTAAAGAGTAGCAGAAGCCTATAACCAGAAAATAAATTAAGATAAGCTCAAAAACTACATCATTGTTTGATTTAATCTTCATTCTTGGCATTTTTCACACTGTGAATGACATGATTTATCATTCACTGATAAGTCATGTTCACACTTTCGTTTAGAGTTACTATTTTTTCTTACTTTCCTTTGCAGAATTATTCATATTATTTTCACTATCCATAGTACTGTAAATGAAGACATGTAAGAGGCAGTCTACAAGATGGCAGGAGCAAGTGGGAGAGTAAACTCCTATGCCCATTCTGCCCTTACCCCATTTAGCACGAACAACTCATAGATGTTAACTCTCATGCCATCTACTGGCCTTAGTAGTTTGGCCATAACTGAAGATAGTCCTTTCAATATGTATAAAACCCTGTTCACATAGCATCTAATGTGGTTGGAGACACAATTTATGCAAAACTGGCACTTAGAGCCTTTAGCATGATAATCATTCAGTTGTAGTGTGGCCTTCTGCTTCAGTGTCCATCTTATTTGGTTGTTGCTATAGATTGTATCATGGCCTTGAAGTTGGCTGGTTATGGTGTTAAATGTTCTTTTCAAAGATCACATAAGTTCTGTGGATGAAAGTGCTTAGCACTCATTCACTTTGTAATAGGAGATGACAACTAGTTGCATGAAGGTACTGGTTCCTATCAATAGATACTGTGGCCAGTTCCTTCATCCAGGTTTCTCAGTACCAGATTATCAAAAAATGGTAGCTACCCATTTTTCTCGATATCCATCTCCATGGTGGTAGTGCATGAATTTTGTTCATTCAGAGAAACCTTGTAGCTCTTCTTTCCTGTGCAGCAATATGACAAAGGTATCACCAACACATGTATAGAAAACTGTTGGTTTTAATGCTACCAAGTCTACTGCTATGTCCTTGAGGTCTTCTATACATACATTTGCATGCATGGGTGACAGAGGCCTACCCATAGGTGTACCACTATTTTCATAGTAATTCTGATTTAAGAGAAAGTATGTGGATGTTAGCATGAAACTAAAAAGTTTTATGAATGTAGGCCCGCATTTCTTCCCAATTAGACCTTGTGGTGCAAAAATGACCATAAGACCTGAGCTAGCCAATTTGAGTTTCTGTAATTTTTCCACAAAATGAACAGAGTTCCTAAAGTGGTGTTCACCTTTGCCAGCCAATGGATTCTAAGCTGATGCCAGGTGTTTCACAAGCTGGTACATTGGCACACCTATCATGATTACTACAGGTCTCATGTGCATGCCCTCCTTGTACACCTTTGGACAGTCTTTATTGTGATGTCATCAGCCACTGATAACTGCTCAGAATGTCCCTGTTATTTTTATTAATTCTGATACTTAGCATGCCTTATTTGAACAGTTTATGCTTGATATAGTAGCTAAGAGTATTTTGGTAATCAGTTTTAACACAATTTGTGTCTCCTGTGAGGTACGTGAAACTATCTTCAAAATCAAAAGTGAGGGTAAAGTGACAGATGGTGCTCAATAGATTGCCAATATATTCAATGAGCATTATGTGAACATAGCACCAAACCTAATTAAAAATATATGCAATTCAGACATTAAAAACATAAAAATACTAGCTTGTGAAAAGACAATATTTCTGTACCAAATAACAGAATGTTGCATGAGAAATGCTATGAATAATATCTAAGGATAGTTACAGAATTTTGGACGAAGTAATCAAATATAGTTCCACCACTATAGATTCTCAGATAACTGATATTATAAATACTTCTTTCAGGACAGGTGTAATTCTCTCAAAACAAAAGCCATCCACAATAAAGCCACTCTACAAAAAATATAGTACAGTTGACATAAATAATTCAGTTTTACTACTAACAGGCTTTCATAAAGTAATTGAAAGAGTAATGTATGAAAGGCTAACTGATTTCCTAAATAGAAGTAAAAAATTGACTACTGCTCAAAATCAGTTAAGGTAGAACAAATCAACAGAAACAGCAGTCTTCAAGTAGATGAAAATGGCCCTATATGCTTTGGTTATGAATTAATTAAGCTGTGGGATATTCTTGGACTTATAGAAAGCATTTGATCTAATCAAATCAGACTTACTGCATATGAAACTTGATTGTAATGGGGTCTGGGGACTGGCCTTTAAATGGCTCAAGTTTTGTCTTTCTGATAGACAACAGAGAGTATATGCCATGGAGCTAAGGAACCTTTCAGATAAAAAAAAAAAAAAATAAATAAATAAAATAAAAAAATAAAAAAACTGTGGAGTGGCCCAGAGTTCCATATTAGGTCCATTGTCATTCATGGTGTGTGCCATTTTCCAAACCATCTGAGAGCTATAGATACATTGTTGTTTGCTAATGACACAAGCATTTTTATAAAAGGATGCACTGAGGATGATTTACAGCATAATATCTTTAAGACAATAAAAGATGCAAGAAAATGGTTTAGGGCTAATGAAATTGTTATAAATAAGAAAAAACATGGCATGGATGAATTCCAGTAATATTAGAAGTAAGGCTGAAAGCAGGATAAAATCTGAGATAGGGAACTACACTATTGCACAAGCTCTACACACAAAATTTCTGTGCATATGGATGGAAGAGCAATTGCAATGGGAGAAGCATATAGAAGTTTTGAATAAAAAATGAAGTAAATGCTGTTACTTGGTAAGAATACTTCAGGACTGTTGCACCACTGAATCATTGTCGTGTGCCTATTACGCTTATGTGAACAGCTTCCTTAGATATGATGTGATCTTCTGGAGAAATATAGTTAATGGCAAAGCAAACTTTCAAACTCCAAAAAATGTCTGTTAGAATGAAGAAAGGAATTCCCCATAGAGAGCCACACCAGGAAATATTTAAAGAATTTGAAATAATGAAACTTCATAGCTTACACATTTATAAATGTGTGTGCTCTCTGAAAACTCACCAGGAATTTTCAACATTAAGCAATCAGGTTTATAACTGCAAAATCGGAAACAGAGATGATTTTCACAAAGACACCAACTAAAAATCCCTTTACCAAAAAAGTGTTCATTATCAGCCCAAAATAATTTTCAGTGCATTGCCTGCTACACTAAAAAAATTAAAGAATTTCATAAATTCAAAGCAAAGCTAAAACAATTTTAATAACACATAACTTTTACAACAATGAAGAATATCTTGTTCTCTTAGGTTGTTCGCAGATGATGCTGTAATTTACCGTCTAGTAAGGTCAATCGAAGACCAGTATCAGTTGCAAAGCGATTTAGAAAAGATTGCTGTATGGTGTGGCAGGTGCCAGTTGATGCTAAATAACTAAAAGTGTGAGGTGATCCACATGAGTTCCAAAAGAAATCCATTGGAATTCGATTACTTGATAAATAGTACAATTCTCAAGGCTGTCAATTCAAGTAAGTAAATGGGTGTTAAAATTACAAACAGTTACAGTTGGAAAGACCACACAGATAATATTGTGGGGAAGGTGAGCCAAAGGTTGCATTTCATTGGCAGGACACTTAGAAGATGCAACAAGTCCACTAAAGAGACAGCTTACACTACACTCGTTCGTCCTCTGTTAGAATATTGCTGCGCAGTGTTGGATCCTTACCAGGTGGGATTGATGGAGGACATCGAAAGGGTGCAAAAAAGGGCGGCTCGTTTTGTATTATCACGTAATAGGGGAGAGAGTGTGGCAGATATGATACGCGAGTTGGGATGGAAGTCATTAAAGCAAAGACGTTTTTCGTCACGGAGGGATCTATTTATGAAATTTCAGCCACCAACTTTCTCTTCCGAATACGAAAATATTTTGTTGAGGCCAACCTACATAGGTAGGAATGATCATCAAAATAAAATAAGAGAAATCAGAGGTCGAACAGAAAGGTTTATGTGTTCGTTTTTCCCGCGTGCTGTTTGGGAGTGGAATGGTAGAGAGATAGTATGATTGTGGTTCGATGAACCCTCTGCCAAGTACTTAAATGTGAATTGCAGAGTGATCATATAGATGTAGATGTAGAACATGAAGAAGTAAAATTATTTAGGCCTCTATGTGTACTGATGTAAGATGACTGTATTTACATGTAAGTTTGTATTAACTACATCCATAGAATGTGTGTGTGTATATATAAAAATGACCTAGTAGATAGTGTCGGAAGTTCCATGCGGCTTTTCGCAGATGATGCTGTAGTATACAGAGAAGTTGCAGCATTAGAAAATTGTAGCGAAATGCAGGAAGATCTGCAGCGGATAGGCACTTGGTGCAGGGAGTGGCAACTGACCCTTAACATAGACAAATGTAATGTATTGCGAATACATAGAAAGAAGGATCCTTTATTGTATGATTACATGATAGTGGAACAACCACTGGTAGCAGTTACTTCTGTAAAATATCTGGGAATATGCGTGCGGAACGATTTGAAGTGGAAAGATCATATAAAATTAATTGTTGGTAAGGCGGGTACCAGGTTGAGATTCATTGGGAGAGTCCTTAGAAAATGTAGGCCATCAACAAAGGAGGTGGCTTACAAAACACTCGTTCGACCTATACTTGAGTATTGCTCATCAGTGTGGGATCCGTACCAGATCGGGTTGACGGAAGAGATAGAGAAGATCCAAAGAAGAGAGGCGTGTTTTGTCACAGGGTTATTTGGTAACCGTGATAGCGTTATGGAGATGTTTAGCAAACTCAAGTGGCAGACTCTGCAAGAGAGGCACTCTGCATCGCGGTGTAGCTTGCTGTCCAGGTTTCGAGAGGGTGCGTTTCTGTATGAGGTATCGAATATATTGCTTCCCCCTACTTATACCTCCCAAGGAGATCACGAATTTAAAATTAGATAGATTTGAGCACGCACGGAGGCTTTCAGACAGTCGTTCTTCCCGCGAACCATATGCGACTGGAACAGAAAAGGGAGGTAATGACAGTGGCACGTAAAGTGCCCTCCGCCACACACCGTTGGGTGGCTTGCAGAGTATAAATGTAGATGTAGATGTAGATGAGTGAATAAAGAGATTGAATTGGATTCAGTTAAATGCATATCTGAAGTGCACACAGGAAGTGCTTATCTGTGTGTATTATCACTTCTGAATACACTGCCAGAAAATAAAAAAATAAATAAAAAATTATTACACCCTTTTAGAGATTTTTAATTCACTCAAGATTTATTATTGCAACAGTGCATGTGGAGTATACAAAATGATTACATTTACAGATCCATAGCACAAGCAGTTCTGATGTACCAGATACCAACCCATGCTGAAATACCCATATTAGTATTTAGTATAGTCTCCACTGGCGGAAATGCAGGCACTGACTCTGGCATCCAACTGATTATACAGATGGCGAATACCATCCTGAGATACATTATGCCATGCCTGTTTGACCTGTTCACATAGGTTTGTAAGAGTTGTTGGCTGAACGGGGTCACTTCTCGTCTCACCATATTCCAAGTCCAGAGATCGCGCTGGCCAGGGGAATTGCTGCACATCTTGCAAAGCATGTTGAGTTTCACAGGCAATGCGTGGACATGCATCATCCTGTTGGAACAACACATCACCTTCCTATTGCAAGAACTGCGAAAGTACAGATCTAACGACATTCTGCATGTACCAAGTGCTGGTTAGCATCCCTACCAGTTGTAGCATATTGCAAACCAGACTGTAAGGCCTCAAGTTGGGCCAGTGTGTCTTGGACGAATGCACTGAATGAGACAGGGTTCACCAGGTCTAGGCAAACGACCATCACTTACATCCAAGCAAAATTTGTTTCATCACTAAAGACCATGGCATGCCACTCAATATTCCAAGTTACCCTCTGATGGTACCTGTCAAGCCATGCACTTTGATGTTGTAGGTGTGAGTGGAAGATGGGTTAGAGGTTAATAACCAGTTCACAACAGTTGATGTTGACATGTCTGGGCTCACAAGGCCTCTTAGCTGTGCTGTGGTAGCTGTACAATCTGCCACTGCTGCTCTTAGAATACAATAATCCTGGTGAGTGTCTGCGCTGCCTGGATATCCACAACCTCATCTACAGATGTGAGAATGTTCATGTGACTACTGATACCAGCACCATTGCACAACTGACACAGCAAATCCAACTTTTGTAGCACTTCTTTGAAAGGGCCATCTCACCACTCTAAAGGCTGCAATTTGATCTTTTTCAAACTTGCTCAGCTGGGGTGTAGGAAACATGAGTACATCTCTATGGCATGGTTGTCAGCTTGCTTCACACATCTGCACCACACTGAGCCCTCGGGATGTGATCATTCCTTATTAAAGGGTAACACAGATGGCACTCTGGTAGCTATGTCACTATTCTATCTGTTGGCAGATGATGTTGAAATCTCTAGCAGTACGTCTACTGCCCTACTGTCCTCCAGATGGAATATGTGCTATTACTGGATCAAAGTTGATGTCATATTTCCAGGTGTATATTTTTTTTTTGGGGGGGGAGGGGGGGGAGGCAGTGTATTTACCTCCACCAGTAGTAGACCAGTGCAGACTGTCACTGTGAATTACGATCATCTCTTCATCCATAATAAGTGCTCTTTCAAATGTTTTTTCAGTGAAGTTCATTCTCAAAACATTTTTCATTTGAATTTTGCTACTTGGTGGACTAACATTGAAAATATATTTTTCTCTATGGTCTATATTTTGTGAGTTAATGTTTTGCTTGTAGATAGCTAGTACATCTATTGTTCATTCAACTACTTACTATCATAAATCTTTCATCTTTGTAGTAAGATGAGGTATGTTAACAGTAGTTGGTAGTGTTGTCTTTTGTGTGTGAAGTATCCTGTTATTTTATTACATTTTTTAAAGAAGTTCCAAAGTTTGACCTTTCTACCTTACAGGTAACAACAAAATGCAGAAGCTTATACTCACTTACTTGTGATGCAATACGGTAGGTTTTTGTTGTTCTGCACTTTGCTATAGCCCACCTGAGACTGTGAGACTTCTAAATAAAATAGTAAATCTTACGTCAATGTAAATTCATAACTGTCTGTAGAAGATACTGCCTGCCAGACGCAAGACTCAAACCCTGAGCCCCACCCCGCACTTAGGCCCAGAGCCACTCCAATGCGAATCTTTGACTCAGTTTGGCATGGTTAGATGTGGCGGACTGATAGGGTTAACCACTACATATGCAATGAAGTATGTCATTTGTCAGCATCACACGTTCCATATTTGTCATCCACTTTTGAAGTGATTCTCAACATTTGTGGCCCCATGTGTCTTATATTAAATTACTTGTCTCAGTGTCATCTACATCACTTCAGAGGTTTTTAAATATTAATAACAATATGTGGTGGCTGGGACAGGATTGTTACTAAAACTCAGGCCACTAGTATTCACTTGGTACAGCTGTTACACCATTATGATGAACCCTGACTTAACATTCTGTAAGGCAAATTAATATGGTATTTGAGAAGGTGATGATGACTGCTGATAAGGCACATGTTCCAGTGGCACTAGTTGAGAGTATCAGTGGGTCAGGTGACCACTGGACACGGCCCATTTCTAAACAGGACTGGGAAGGGACAGTGGTTAAGCTTATAAATGACAGTATAATAGATGGATCTGGGTTCACTCAAGGTCAAATTGCTGTTAAAATGTGTAAAAGGGCCAGATCATTTTTAGTACAATGTCAGGTAGGATGTATCCCTGCTTGAGGAAGATACCTTTGATTATGGAAATTAGTTCAATGAATATGGAATGAGGATCAGAAGCTATAGTAAGCTGCTTTCATCAAATTATTAGGTGAAGTACAGGTAAAGTAGAACTGATAATAGATATCAAGCCAGACATTATTTGTATCTCAGAAAATCATTTATGTAACAAAGAAATGTTGAGGTTTCCTTTGGAGATGAACATCTCAACTGATTTCTATGCAAGAAGGTCATTGTAGAAGGGACATATAGCCATTTATGGCTAATGTGAGGTTTCACTTAAAACAGTTGACATATCACAATATAGTAAAGACCAAATATTTGAAGCTTGTGCAGGAGAGTTTGAATTTTCAAGAAAAATATTTTAAGCATCCACAGTGGTGAGCCTCGTGTGTCTTCCCTTGTAGAGCATGAAAGGTTGGCAGCACATTCAAGTTTTGTCTGCATGTGTTCAATAGACCTGCAGTGGTAGGGTGGGGTTAATAGCGTTTCATGTGCATTGCAGCTCTTAGTTGCATTTTTGTTTATTTCTTGTGCAAGCTGAGTCTAGTGAGAATGCTTACTGTTGCAGAGAGAGTATTCTTAGTGGAAGAGGTTTTCCATGCAGGAGGAAACTTTATGGACCATGTGACACTATATGTGATTTAATTTACAAATTCCAGACAACAGGTTACATTCATGAGTCATCATGAACTGGTAGGCTCACAGTTTTAACAGAATGAACATTTCAGAAACGATGTTGTGGGGTCCAACAAAATCAATGAGGAGATTACTGTAAGAGGCTAAAGTCTCTCATACAACAGCAAATAAAGCCATAATCAAAGAACTGGGGATGCATCTGCATACAATTACTGCTGTGCAACAATTACAAAGTATGGACCTTGTGAAATGAATAGCACCTGTGAATGGTTTCAACATTTGTTAACCGACATGAATTAGTGTTTTAGATCAAACCTTTGCCTTGATTTCAACTATCTGTCTAAATTAATTCCCAAAATTCACGAATTTGGTCATCAGAAAATCCACATGCCTTAAGGAAAATATCATTGCATAGAGAGAAAATTGGATTGTGGGTTGCCATAACATGAGAGTGAATAATGGGGTTGATATTTTTTGACATTACTGTCACTAACATTATCTATTATTCCCAGACAATTTACCCATTTAATGCTCTGCTGAATGAATCAATCATTCATTTTTCCAACAAGACAATGCTACTGCTCAAACAGTACAACAGACCCTACAACTTATCTTTGGAGACACAGTGATTACAAAAAGGCTCTGCCCCTGTGCTCACTGGATCTGTCTCCACCTGACTATTACCTTTGGGCTGTGCCTAAAACATTTGTGAACGGAAATAATGCAAAGACAGTAGATGAGCTGAAGGCAGTGATAATTGATTATTTACATTTAATTACACATGAAACATTAGTAAAGGTGTTTGCAAATAAATGTAAATGTGTTGAGCTATGCCTTCAAGAAAGAGGAAAACATTTCCATAACCTACTGTCATACTGGTGAGTACAGTGTATGTAATTGTACATAACACAATTAATTAATTTCATTGTTTTAATTGTGATAATGTTGAATCCCACCTCCCAACATAACTGCAGTCACTAACAGTGAATCCTGGCCCCTAGCTTATACAGCAAGTGTATGTGCTGCCAACCTTATGCACACCACAAGGTGAGAGATGTAGAGCTTGCCACTGCAGAGAGACTTTGCCGATGCACTGCAGGTCTTTACAGGTACTCCAGTTCAGACTATAGGGTTTCCCACTCCACTCCTCTCAGTTCTTAAGGAAGACATGCAGTTAGTCTAGAATGGTGCATTCAATACAAACCTTCAGACTGATTCACCAGAGAAAAGAATGTTAAGAGATTAACTTAACCTTATAATTTTTTACAAATAGTGTACTTTCCAAGTCAGTTCAGGGAAACAGCAGCACAATCATAGACAATATCATCATGAATTATTCACTAGTGATGGGTACAGAATGAGAAAAATTGGTAACAGTCCATCAGATCATGATGCAAAGATAGTAAACATATACCATGAGTATCAGAAATCCAGTAAAACATCAAATCTCTGACATAGCTGTGGCCGGAAAAAGATCCTGGAAGAATGGGACCAACAATGACTGAAGAGAATTGTTCAGTTTGACAGAAGTGCAACCCTTCTGCAAATTGCTGCAGATTTCAATGCTGGGCCATCAACAAGTGTCAGCATGTGAACCATTCAACAAAACATCATTGATATGGGCTTCAGAGCTGAAGGCCCCCTCATGTACCCTTGATGACTGCACGACATAAAGCTTTATGCCTTGCCTGGGCCTGTCAACATCGACATTGGACTGTTAATGATTGGAAACGTGTTGCCTGGTCGCAAAAGTCTCATTTCAAATTGTATCAAGAGGATGGACGTGTACAGGTATGGAGACAACTTCATGAAACCATGGACGCTGCATGTCAGCAGGGGACTGTTCAAGCTGGTGGAGGCTCTATAATAGGTGTGGGGCATGTGCAGCTGGAGTGATATGGGACCACTGATACGTCCAGATACAACTCTGACAAGTGACATGTATGTAAGCATCCTGTCTGATCACCTGCATCCATTCATGCTCATTGTGCGTTCCGGTGGACTTTGGCAATTCAAACAGGACAATGCTACTCAATACATGTCCATAATTACTACAGAGTGGTTCCAGGAACACTCTTCTGTGTTTAAACACTTCCGCTGGCCACCAAACTCACCAGACATGAACATTATTGAGCATATCTGGGATGCCTCGCAATGTGCTGTTCAGAACAGATCTCTATCCCCTTGTACTCTTACGGATTATGGACAGCCATGCGGGGTCTCATGGTATAAGTTCCCTCCAGCACTACTTCAGACATTAGTCGAGTCCATGCCAGACTGTGTTGCTGCAGCACCTCTGCATGCTTACGGGGACCCTACATGATATTAGGAAGGTGTACCAATTTCCTTGGCTCTTCAGTGTATATTAGAGCATAAGATGAAACCGTGTAGACCATTAAGGAACTGACTTAATTGGACTTTCTAGCAACATTAATACTAATGTCCTCTCATATAATTATTGGTGACTTCTCATCATGTAAAATGTTCATCAGTGCCTCATATGTTGTTCTTTCTTGCATTCAGTTGCACTGCGGCAGTCCCAAAATGTTTTTCTATACTCAGGGGTTCAGCTTCACACATATTTTTGTCTTTAACCTCTGATTTTACAAAAATGCGTACATCTCCAGTTTTGGCTTTCTTCCTAGATAAATAACTAATGACACTATATGAAGGATAACTATGGTTTGTAACTTTTGAACCAGTGCTCTTGAATACAAATACAGTCAACACAAATATCATTGGCGTCAGTCCCAAATTCCAGAACTTTATTTTTGAGACACTGTAGCTTAAGGGTAATTATTTTTTAAGCTGTTATAACTAGTTTGAGAGGAGTTCATGCTTTTATTGTCTGATGTCACCAACTTCTTCTTGTTGAGGTTGGGTACCAAAAATCCTTTAGGGACACAAGTTTCCTGCCTCTTGACTTTCTTCCTTCTGAATGTGCTGTAACTGTTGAATCTGATGACTCGGTGGCTGGTGGCACATCAGTCACTATTTTTCTTGTTAATGATGTAGTTACCATGCAAGGTGGCGCAGTGGCTAGCACCACTGGACTCACATTTGGGAGGATGATGGTTCAATCCTCCATCCGGCCATCCTTATTTAGGTTTTCTGTGATTTTCCTAAATTGTTCCAGGCAAATGCCAGGATGGTTCCTTTGAAAGGGCTCGGCCGACTTCCTTCCCCATCCTTCCCTAATCCGATGAGACCGATGACCTTGCTGTCTGGTCTCCTCCCCCAAACAACCCAATGATGTAGTTGTGTAATATTTAGCTGCTTCTGATACAGGTGAAGTTGTTGCAGAGGCCTCTATCTGAAACAAATGATTTACTTCATCGTAATTTGTGGGGAGTGAAGATTATAGTGCTGGACCTGTTGTCAGTGATTCAGTTTCATTCTCTTGTTCAAAATTTTTAGTTGCTGAGTTTGGTGGTGGAAGTGATGTGGTCAGGCCATTCTTGTCTTTAACTGCTTTCACTGCACTTAGAATTTGTTGACTGGTAAATGCTTTTCCAAGTTTATTCCTGTGTAGCCCATGCCTGATGAAATGACATTCTGCAGGTAGTACTTCAACATCTGTGGCATTTGCGAGGTTTTGACAAATTCTGTCAATTTTTGTATTGCTAACTGTGATTTATTTGTTGACACAGGAGTTTTCTATAAGATCATGCCTTTGTGGAATGTTAGCGATGAAGAAGTTAACATTTGTGCTTTTCTGTAATATACTTTTTAGTGCTCTTGTGGCAAGACTACCATTATTCCTATAAACATCATTAGCACCTGTTATGATTATACATTGTTATTGTAGGCTGATATGCAGTGTTAATAAGAAAGCAATTTAGATAACTAGTGGCATTAGATTACTTTGTAGGAGGAAACAAGAACTGTGGTGGCATGTGCATGTTCTGAATATGTGTGCAAACTCAGTCCACTAATGTCAGCAGGTCAGTGCGTACTGTGTTGAATGTAGACTGTGAGAAGTCTGCAGAAAGTGACAGGGTTTCACATAGGATCTCAGCAAGTGATGCATGGATGTTATCTTTGCATGCTGATGGAATGCGAAGGGGCACCCATTGCAGCCCCTTGGACCATGACCCATTACAGCACATCAGAGATGCCTTCACACTCTTATGCCACGTCTTGATCAGCCTGTTGCTTTTGGACTGATAAAACATGGTGTATGTGCAATTGATACTGTAAGATGGCACAGGACTGTGAAGAGGGATGACTCGAACAGCTGGTCGTGGTCTGTGGTGTTCTGAAGGTTCTGTGTTCATATCTCGTTGGGGTCATCAACGTGGAAGTACAGTACTAAGGCATTCTAGAAGAACTGCTGGATAATGTATGACACAGTTATACACGAATCCTTTTACTGCACAGAATGAATTTACAGATCTTCCACACTGTTACAACATCAAGAACAGTCTTCTCATCTTTCTTTTTGAAGTACCCTGGACTTGGAACACTCCTGCAAGGAACACACATGTAGTTCATCCTCTATATTTAAGAACACAATGAGTTCAACACAAGTGGTCTTCATCACCGATACAAACAAGTGGCAAACCTTGAAACTGGTTCCTAACAGGAAAATAAGTTCACAACTAAATGCAGGTACTTGGAACACAAGTATTGGTTGAGGAAACAACACCATGAAAGTTTCTACAGTCAGAGTTCATTCTCTACTTGTTTGACAACCAAATGTTTAAGCCAGCTTTAATGACCTCGATGTTGACAGAACGCTAAAACAAACCTCCCTTCCTTCCTTAAAAGTTCAAGTCCTTGCTCTCCTTGGTTGAAGCACATTGGAACAAACTAACACGCAAGTTATGGTTTGTGTAAGTTCACAGTTGCTGCAGTCTTACCAAATGAGTCTGACAGAATACTAACAGGCCTGCAAGCATGTTGCCAAGATCCCTTTGTGGCAAAGGTGGCATGTGGCTAAGGTGGTGCTAGATCTGGAGTATATTCTTCTCCTGGCTGGTAGTGCTGTAACTGCCGTGATCAGCTCGGGTGCGGTCCTAAATACCTGTATGTTGGAGGCACGTTGCCTCCTGACCGGCTGCAAGTGACATTGGCAGATGCAACACTTTTTCTCCCCCAGAAATCCTCTCCTTGAGATGTCAGAGAGTTTTTGACTTCTCAGAGCTCTCAATGCTCCCAACTAATTAATCAGAAGCGCTGAAAATATTATTTTGTCACTACAGTATTCAGCACAATGCAGATATTGAATGTGTTTTTCACTAGTCTCAGTCCAATTGCCAAATGAAATGAACAGATTAGATATGGGTTCTGAGAAGGGCTCATACGAGGGCTATCCACTAAGTACATTACGTTTTGGAATTAATAATAAATAAAGTATTGGAAATTTTTTTTATTATATACAGATGAAAGCCACACTTAAATACCACTTTTCTGCATAGTTTCCATTTAAATTAAGGCACTTATCGTAGCGATGGACGAGCTTGGAAATTCCTTCGTCGTAAAATTCGGCCGCCTGCGCCTTCAACCACGTTGTTATCTCTTCTTGAAGCTGTGTATTGTCATCAAAACGCTGCATAGCCAACCACTTCTTCATTGCTGGGAATAAGTGGAAGTCGCTTGGTGCCTGGTCGGGACTGTACGGCGGATGAGGAAACAACTCCCACTTAAAAGATTCGAGAACTTCACGAGTGGCATTTGCCGTGTGGGCCCGGGCGTTGTCGTGAATCAGCAAGATCTTTGAGCCCAACTTTCCCCTCCGCTTGTTTTGTATTGCTCTTCTGAGGTTGTGCAGAGTTCGGCAATACCTTTGAGAGTTTATTGTAGTACCTCTTTCCAGGAAATCCACAAAAATCACACCTTTTCTGTCCCAAAAGACAGTCGCCATCACCTTCCTTGCCGACATTGTCTGCATGCATTTCTTGGGTTTTTGGGGGGAATTTGTGTGCCCCCACTGCATTGACTGCAATTTTGTCTCGCAGTTCACATGCTTGACCCATGTTTCGTCACCAGTAACGATGTGATCGAGTAATGAGACGCCATCTTTCTCGTAAGTGTCCAAAAGCGTTGCAGCCATTTGCTGATTTTTGTGAATCTCTGTCAAGATTTTTGGTATTCATCTTGCACAAAACTTGTGGTAACCAAGCTTTTCGGTAATGATTTCGTGCAACAAACTTCGTGAAATTTGTGGAAAACTCATAGAGAGTTCTGTTATTGTGAAATTACGGTTTTACGGACTGCGGCATCAACTTTTTCGACAAGTTCGGCAGTCACTATGCTGGGTCTTCCACTTCGCTCTTCGTCGTGAACGTTAGTTCGGCCATTTTTAAATTTTATGACCCATTGACGCACTCCATCTTCAGTGATTATGTTGTCCCCATACACTTCACTAAGCTGCCGATAGATTTCTATCGGTGTACAGATTTTTGCAGTCAGAAACCTTATTACAGCACGCACTTCACACTTCAAGGCATTTTCAATGAACGCTGACATTTCAAACTGTCACAGTAACTCAGCGGAGTACAACACGAACCTCTCACTAGCACGGCAGGATGCCGACTGAGCGGCGGAAAGCCATGACACCAAGATGGCCGCGCTAGCCCCGCCCCTAACGGACACAAACGAAAACGTAATGTACTTTGTGGATAGCCCTCGTATGACAAAAGAGTCTCAAGGAAATAACTTGCTCCAGATTAAATAATTACACTAAAAGTCTAAGTAAATTGTTGATATTTGCATCTACAGTGTAGAAGACGTTAAAAAGTGTCAAATATTTTGAGTGGTATTAGTACACACCGAAACAAGAAGAAAAAAAAAAAACAATAAATGTATGTCTAGAAATGCTTACTTTCAGAGATCTCAAAGTACTTGTTCATAGTATGACCTCAATATGATAACCAGCTATGATATTTTATCTCTGTCTTGTGACCTAAAGAACCATGCAATTGTTGACCCAATTGTTGTTGTTGTGTATGCTGGCATGCACTAAGGATGAAATCAAGTAGAGTCTGTGCATCATTGACTGGAGTGGTGCAGATGAATTCCTTCAGGCCAAAAGTCTAGGGGACTGAGGTGTGGGGAAGGAGGAGACCACCTATTCAATTCAGTTGTCCTGATGTGTCAGTGATGGATGTTGTCACATACTGCTGCTAAAACTTGCTTGTGCACCCTCATATATGAATCATATCTGTAGTTTTTGATGACATGCCACGTCTTCCTGCAATACAGGCAGTACATTAATTAGAAACTCCCAATAATGAGCCACAGTTAACCACTGTCATAGCATGTATGGTTCTTTTCACTTGTCACCAAATGTGTCTGACCAAATGTTCATTGAGAAATGATGCTGGTGACCTGTTTCTACAGCTGCATGGGAACTTCCACCAGTGCAAAAAATTTGATTATAAAAATTCAAAACAGTATCTTTTGTGAATCCAGCCTTTCCAGTAAATAAAATCTCAGATTTGAACAAAGGATCTTCTTGTCACTTTTGCAAGACCAATTGACTGAACTGCAATCTGCCAATGTGGTCTTGTTGCTTTATGAGATGACTGCACTGATGACATGGAGCTAACAATTCTTCATGAAGTACTGTCCAGACAAGATGACGACTTGTGCCTTTTGCTGCTTCTAACCATAAAACACTGGTTCTTGTATTTTTGTCTACTAAATGTAGCATCTTAGGCATGTGGCCTGGGGAACGCCTTCAACTGGTTATGTTTCAGTGTGCTAAAGAACTTGTGTCACTAAGATTGCAAAATTGGCCAAAGAGCTTACCACATGGTACTTTGCAATGTGGATATTTTTCAGTATAGAGAGCATGATTTCAGTGGCTATTTACATTTGCTAAACTATAGAAGAGAATCATATCTGCCACATCACTTGTCACACTGAAGCATTTGTACATGTGAATAATAAAAAAACAGTAAATACAACAGTGAAGTCATCTTTGTAAGTAGCTAGGACTCCACAAGACATAAAGTACTCACAAGGGAACAGTTCAATCCAGCATGTCAAAACTCAACCTGAAATTTTTTGAGTAGCAACAATACACCAGAAGACACACTGTTTCAAAATGTTAGCTGGTAAGGTGCACTGCACGTATTAAAAAGAAAGTTGAAAATTACCAAATTTGTAGTGCACCAGGCAGCTGGAGAAATGTGCACCCCTACCGGAGGTGTAACTGACGGTACATGCGCAACACAGCAGGCACAAATCGTTGCTTGCCGAAGCCTTGGTTAACAGATCACATGGCACAATGCAATCATAATTTGTGAAGTGAATTTCAGTTCCCATTGATAATTTCTCTGACATAATTGCACACAGTTACTATTCACTTGAACTTGCATCTCATTTAACATCCATAATAATTAGCACTCACCTTTGCGATATGGCTAAATGTTGATGATAGAGATAAAATTCAATTGATTTTCTTTGTATTTTCTTCATATATGCTTCCAATGGTAGCTATCTTTGTACAGGTTCCGGGGTTCACAGTAGTGCAGAATCCAACTAATGTCTTCAACCTTGCAAAAGTGAAATATGAAGAATGTGGTACAGAACTGAAATCCCCTAAAACCCCTGAACACCTACAATATGTGTTATTTATTAGTTAATCTCCTGCACATTCATTTGAATGGTGTCGACATTTTGTTAGAAATTGTGGAATCGTTAGAAGAAACAGAAATAATTCTGACAATTCCATGAATTGTGGTTCGAACAATGATTGTTGTGCTAATTGAAATCCAGGACAAAAGTACAGGATCTTTCTAGCCCAAAGAAGACATGTAAAGTAATAGATTTGAGTGACAAGACAAAGGCTGTAGGGTAGAGCTACCTAGTTTGGTGATGAATCCAGTAGTTCTATAAATAATTATTGGATTTCGTTTTCATTGAGTTGAGGATATTTAAAAGAAAATTCTACAATTTTACCTGATTTGGTGATAAAGTTAGATATCTTTGTGATATAAGTTCTTAATTTGGTAATGCATTAACATAAATTCTAAATGCGATGAAATAATTTATATATCATTGAACATTCTTATTACACAATCGAAAGGAGTGTACTGAATAAAGAAAGTTGTCAAAAATTATATATTTATAATAAAAATAACCTTTATAAAAAGAAATGCAGTTCCAATACAAAGTAAATTTTTCAGGTTCAAAGTTAATAACATTAATTAAAAAAAGGAACTGAGTATTACTAATTCAACGGCACATACTGAAAGAGCACTTATTTCTGTCTAAACAATATCACCTCACTCATTTGTGACACTGCAGAGATCACACATGTAAATATGCCCCACTACAGATTCGCTTTGGCAGTGTTCATGGCAGAGAATGAGGTAGAATGAACACTGCAGCCATTTCTTTTCATTTTTTTTTTGGTCTTTCATCTGTTGTATATTGGCCCCCACGTGTGCCACAAGTCCAGTCGTCGTCATCACTGCAAATGTTTTTTTTTAACTTTTCTACCTATAGATTTCCTCATTCCAGAAGGTCTAGCTGAATCCAAAGCAGCACTTTCTTTTCCTTTGCTAGTTTGTTGACTGCTCAGTGCACGAGCTTTTTGTTCATGTCCACTTACGAGCCTAGCCTTTGGGTCAACTGTCCTTGCACTTGTGATCTTCCTTCATACATTTCCTGCTGGTGTTCTTAGGATACTGTCAACTGGAGATAATGAAGTTGCTGGAGATTCAATAGCATCTGCCTGCGAACTCCCATCTACTTGCATCAGTAACTGATGGCCTACATGCGGGCCCAGGATGCTCAGTGAGCTCTGATGGAGTCAGATTTTCTTGGGGAATGAAATTTTGATCAAACTGTATTATCCCACAAAACTTGAAGGCATCTAG
Source organism: Schistocerca piceifrons (assembly GCF_021461385.2). NCBI lineage: Eukaryota > Metazoa > Arthropoda > Insecta > Orthoptera > Acrididae > Schistocerca > Schistocerca piceifrons. Next base: position 770,149,366 of record NC_060149.1, read on the forward strand.
AAGATGGTGTGGAAGTTTCTTTTATTTGGTTTCTCTGTTGCGTTTTTTGCCATAAAATCGTGCACTTCATCTCCCCAAGCACTCTTAAGTGCCGTGTAAATGGCGATGCCCAGAGGATGGAGTGCGTGCATAGTGTGCGAAGGGAATGTAAGTAAATAGATATCATTTTCCCTAGCAAGCTCAAGCACTTGTGGAAAAGTATATGCTCCATGCGAATCCATCAGCAGTAGCACAGGTCTTGTTGCGTTAGATTCAAGAAAAAATTGAAAGCATTCTAAAAATATTCGTCAGTAATTTACCCCTTTCCAGATACACGAACCTACAAGTTTGGTAGACAGTACCTCATGTAATCTTCATTCCATCGAGAACCTTTGTGAATTATAAATGGGGGTATCCAATTTTGAGACACTTTAGCCTATTTTTTCACGAAAATGCTAAGCCGATACAAGGAGTACCGGGTAACTAAATAGTAAGCAAAACATATACTTCATGAAGGCTTTTGAAGCGTTTTGAGAATAGAATACACTTTCCGATTCTCTTTACATCAACATACCGGCATTCTTAAGAAATAAAATAAAGTAATAATTTACTCACAAAGTGAAATTACTGCTGCAATACTGATCGCTGCCCTTTTACATTTGCTACAATCGACTAACAATGATGAAAAGGTGGTTCCGTGTGAGCAACACAAAGAAGAAGTTCTCTGCAGTATTTTGTTTGCGTCGCGTATTATTTGAGTCGCTCCTAAGTTAACCCTTAACGCCCCAGGTGTGGTCTCACAGACCGCTAGCGTTTATTTTTACTCTGTTGCTAACGCATAGGGGTGTAGTAGGAGATTACAGAATTTATAATTGTTCTCTCCCGAAGCTACAGTGATTTACTTTGTCAGTAGCCACATTAATGTGACGTGAACCTATGTTATTACCGTTCTCTGAGACTACACCTGGGACTTTGCGTTATGGATTCAGTAGCCAAGTCTTCATCTGACTTTGACGATACTGTTTTAAAATGGTGTGAGGACAGTTTGGGAAGTGATGTTCGATTAGATAGTGGCAAGAAAATTGAAAGTGAACATAATTCAGAATAGGAACAGCGCAAAAGTGAAGACGAATTTGTTTTGCCACTTGTGAAATCCTTGAATGAAACAAGTGTTCAAGGTGATGAAGACGGAATTGTTGAGACTGAACCATTAGCTAAAGGTTCTGTCAGAAATATTTAGTTGAAACAAATATCGATGATCTTTCCGCGTGTTGGACGTAAATGGGGTGAATGCGTTTGTCCTTCACAGTTCCCACAAAAACGATACTCAGATGAGCCGTTTTAATTTTTTGAAGAAGCTAGCAAACTCATTGGTAACACCGCAGATAAAAAGCGAGTCAACAACTATCACATAGCCCATGAACTTCGTGTAACCATTTACTGTGTTTTGGTTGTAGCAGAACCAAGAGTAGAAGTCGTTGTAGAACGACTGGAAAAACGCAAAAAATGCTCCACCTGTGACCCAAAAAAGAAGAGAAAGACGCCTTATATTTGCCATTGTTGCAAGAAGCCAAGTTAGCTGCATTTCTCTACAAAGATTTCCAATGAGTGCAAAGAAAACATTTGTGAAGAAAACTAAAAACTGGAAAATTACTAGCGTAATTTTCAGTTTTTTGAATGTTTTATGGAAGTTTTTTATGTTTTTATTATTACATGTACAATAAACAATAAAAATATAGCAAAAAGTAAAATTTAGAGTGCAGGGTATTTGAGTCCTCAGAGCATTAACGTTATCATGTAATATTATGTTCATTATGTGCATTTTTTTGTTTAAATGCGGTTTTTTGCAAAAATAAACTTTAAAATTATTTAAATATATTTTTTGTGTGGTATTACTGTAAACTTTCACACGAAAAACTGAATTGTTTCACTGAAAGTGCCGAATGCAATTTTTATGGTTATTGAAACATAGCGGTCTGTCAGACCGCACCTGGGGCAGAGTGTGACAAAAAAATGACCTTGTTAGCTAAGAGTTAACGAGAGACGAAATGACATGTATCACGAACTTAGTTATACCGCCAGATACGGTGTCCTCACCATAAATTTTTTGGTTAAACGAAGGAGGGAGAAATCCTTAAAATTAAGCACTTTGCAAAGCTGCTTCCGTTTCATAAAATCTGACCATGAATCGTGTAAATGGATGAAATATTTTCATGGAATACAAAACACACAACGAAATGAAACTTTCAAAAGTATGAAAGAAAAACTACTCCAAAGATTTAGAACTGCTCGTTAGAGTAACGGACCATTATTGTGGGTGATCTACGAGACTGGACTCCCTGATCTGCAAGTGAGATGAACGTTACTGATTTCTAGGCTTCTTCGACTTAGTTGAATAGATCCAGAAAAGTATATGGAAAAGGAAGTCGCAAAATTACGAGGTTCAAAGAAACGTCTGCAAGATATGCCATTAATACACAGTAAAACGTAAATTCCGTCCACAGGCCTTGGCGGACCCAGCGGTAGCGACTGGCCGCCGTGTCATCCTCAGCCCATAGGCGTCGCTGGATGTGGATATGTAGGGGCATGTGGTCAGCACACAGCTCTCCCGGCCGTATATCGGTTTACGAGAGCGGAGCCTCCACTTCTCAATCAAGTAGCTCCTCAGTTTGCCTCGCAAGGGCTGAGTGCACACCGCTTGCCAACAGCGCCCGACAGACCGGATGGTCACCCATCCAAGTGCTAGTCCAGCCCGACAGCGCTTAACTTCGATGATCTGAAGGGACCCGGTGTTAGCGCTGCGGTAAGGCCACTGGCATTACTATATACTACTATCACAGTCTAACGTAACAGTCGCGACACTCACTGCTGTAAAAGTTGTTACCGTTTGACAGATGGAGCGACACTAGCGCTCCAAGTGGGGAGTAAGGTGAACTTCAGACCCGTCGTAAGCATCATGTTTGTTTTGCATACATTTCCTACGTAATTTACGAAATATTTGAGTTTTTTCTTGCCTCCAAGGGTTTGTGTAGTATCAGGAGGCATATATGTTTCTAAAAATGATTCTAAAATACTCGCAAGTACGGACAAAAACCATGAATCGAGTGGCAAGCTACAACACATTTGTGAATAAACACTAGTGATGTTGGATAGAACTGCAGCTTACCACGTTCATATAAAAAGAATATAAACACACAGACTCACACATAAGGAGCACAGACATGTACCTCTACATGCAAAAGCGATCGACAGCTCATTTACCGTTCTGTAGGCTTACCATGGTTGTCATTGTCGCCTGTTGCCACAAGTACAACCTTCATCATCTATTATCCCAAGTGGGACAAGCAACTGCCACATAGTGGGAGAAATATGTTGAAAACATTATAATGAGCTGACTACATTACATTTCACGCAAAACGAAAAATTTGAATAATTTTCAAACAGTCTGTCAGTGAACAAGGTGCTAACAAAGTAATGTCATTACACGAAGGAAGCAAGGAAAATTTAGTGACTAACAACAGAAGTGAATGAAATACGTACCAAAGAAATCAGCAGCCCAAATGAGCAAACTTCTTCAGTTTCTTATTTGCTTTCTTGTTGCTAGAAACTATGTCTTGATTCCAATATTTGAACCAGTAAACGAGTTTCACTTTAACAAATATCTTGATCAACAGCAGCTTAGTTTCTTCACAACATCCAGGAGGAAAACTTGGGATAGCCATCAACAAGTCCACATATAATGTGCCACAGTCATTCGTGTTTAGGATGTTCATCAAAGACGTCCCCGGAGGCTGATCAGAAAGCCTCCCCGGTGCGTCTGACAAACAGGTTTCAGGCACTGTCTCTGGCTGAGCCAGATGCAGCTGCCTGCCCTGTTTCAGAGGATGATTCTCAATCTTCAAGGTCCGGGCAATCACAGAGGGTGGGCTTATTGGTAGTTGGGAGCTCCAACGTTAGGCGCGTAATGGGGCCCCTTAGGGATATGGCGGCTAAGGAGGGGAAGAAATCCAGTGTGCACTCCAAGTGCATTCCGGGTGGAGTCATTCCTGATGTGGAAAGGGTCCTTCCGGATGCCATGAAGAGCACAGGGTGCAGCCAGCTGCAGGTGGTGGCACATGTCGGCACTAACGACGTGTGTCGCTTTGGATCTGAGGAAATTCTCTCTGGATTCCAGCGGCTATCTGATTTGGTGAAGGCTGCCAGTCTTGCTTATGAGATGAAGGCAGAGCTCACCATCTGCAGCATCGTTGACAGAACCGACTGCGGACCTTTGGTGCAGAGCCGGGTGGAGGGTCTGAATCAGAGGTTCAGACGGTTTTGCGACCGTGTTGGCTGCAGATTCCTTGACTTGCGCCATAGGGTGGTGGGGTTTCGGGTTCCGCTGAATAGGTCAGGAGTTCACTACACTCAGCTGGCGGCTACACGGGTAGCGGAGGCTGTGTGGCGTGGACTGGCCGGTTTTTTTAGGTTAGAAGGCCTCGGGAAAGTACGGGGTGGGCTGCAATCTCAAAGGGTGCATGGCAAATACAGGACGTGCTTGGATCAAGGAACAGTCGGAATTGTAGTTGCAAATTGTAGTTGTGCTGGGAAAGTCCCTGAGCTTCAAGCGCTAATAGAAGGCACAGAAGCTGAAATCGTTATAGGTACAGAAAGCTGGCTAAAGCCTGAAATAAGTTCTGCAGAAATTTTTGCGAAGTCTCAGACGGTGTTCAGGAAAGATAGATTAGGCAGAATTGGTGGTGGAGTGTTTGTGTCTGTCAGTAGTGGTTTATCTTGTAGGGAAGTCGAAGTAGATACTCCGTGCGAATTGGTATGGGTGGAGGTTATACTTAACAACCGAACCAAGTTAATAATTGGCTCCTTCTACCGACCCCCAGACTCCGATGATATAGTTGCGGAACAGTTCAGAGAGAATTTGAGTCTCGTAACAAATAAATACCCCACTCATACGGTTATAGTTGGTGGGGACTTCAACATTCCCTCGATACGTTGGCAAAAATACTTGTTCAAAACCGGTGGTAGGCAGAAAACATCTTCCGAGATTGTCCTAAATGGTTTCTCCGAAAATTATTTCGAGCAGTTAGTCCACGAACCCATGCAAATTGTAAATGGTTGCGAAAACACACTTGCCCTTTAAGCCACAAACAATCCAGAGCTGATAGAGAGCATCATGACTGATACAGGGATTAGTGATCACAAGGTCGTTGTAGCTAGGCTCAACACCGTTTCTTCCAAATCCACCAGAAACAAACGCAAAATAATTTTATTTAAAAAAGAGGATAAAGTGTCACTAGAAGCCTTCCTAAGAGACAATCTCCATTCCTTCCGAACTGACTATGCAAATGTAGACGAGATGTGGCTCAAATTCAAAGATATAGTAGCAACAGCAATTGAGAGATTCATACCTCATAAATTGGTAAGAGATGGAACTGATCCCCCGTGGTACACAAAACAGGTCCGAACTCTGTTGCAGAGGCAACGGAAAAAGCATGAGAAGTTCAGAAGAACGCGAAATCCCGAAGATTGCCTAAAATTTACTGACGCGCGAAATTTGGCGCGGACTTCAATGCGAGATGCCTTTAATAGGTTCCACAACGAAACATTGTCTCGAAATTTGGTAGAAAATCCGAAAAAATTCTGGTCGTATGTAAAGTACACAAGCGGCAAGACGCAGTCAATACCTTCGCTGCGCAGTGCCGATGGTACTGTTACCGACGACTGTGCCGCTAAAGCGGAGTTATTGAACGCAGTTTTCCGAAATTCCTTCACCAGGGAAGATGAATGGAATATGCGAGAATTTGAAACACGAACAGCTGCTAGCATGAGTTTCTTAGAAGTAGATACCTTAGGGGTTGCGAAGCAACTCAAATCGCTTGATATGGGCAAGTCTTCAGGTCCAGATTGTATACCGATTAGGTTCCTTTCAGATTACGCTGATACAATAGCTCCCTACTTAGCACTCTTATACAACCGCTCGCTCACCGATAGATCTGTACCTACAGGTTGGAAAATTGCGCAGGTCGCACCAGTGTTTCAGAAGGGTAGTAGGAGTAATCCATCTAACTACAGACCTATATCATTGACGTCGGTTTGCAGTAGGGTTTTGGAGCATATACTGTATTCAAACATTATGAATCACCTCGAAGGGAACGATCTATTGATACGTAATCAGCATGGTTTCAGAAAACATCGTTCTTGTGCAACGCAGCTAGCTCTTTATTCGCACGAAGTAATGGCCGCTATCGACAGGGGATCTCAAGTTGATTACGTATTTCTAGATTTCCGGAAAGCTTTTGACACCGTTCCTCACAAGCGACTTCTAATCAAGCTGCGGGCCTATTGGGTATCGTCTCAGTTGTGCGACTGGATTCGTGATTTCCTGTCAGGAAGGCCGCAGTTCGTAGTAATAGCAAATCATCGAGTAAAACTGGAGTGATATCAGGTGTTCCCCAGGGAAGCGTCCTGGGACCTCTGCTGTTCCTGATCTATATAAATGACCTGGGTGACAATCTGAGCAGTTCTCTTAGGTTGCTCGCAGATGATTCTGTAATTTACCGTCTAGTAAGGTCATCCGAAGACCAGTATCACTTGCAAAGCGGTTTAGAAAAGATTGCTGTATGGTGTGGCAGGTGGCAGTTGACGCTAAATAATGAAAAGTGTGAGGTGATGCACATGAGTTCCAAAAGAAATCCGTTGGAATTCGATTACTCGATAAATAGTACAATTCTCAAGGCTGTCAATTCAAGTAAGTAAATGGGTGTTAAAATTACAAGCAGCTACAGTTGGAAAGACCACACAGATAATATTGTGGGGAAGGCGAGCCAAAGGTTGCATTTCATTGGCAGGACACTTAGAAGATGCAACAAGTCCACTAAAGAGACAGCTTACACTACACTCGTTCGTCCTCTGTTAGAATATTGCTGCGCGGTGTGGGATCCTTACAAGGTGGGATTGACGGAGGACATCGAATGGGCGCAAAAAAGGGCGGCTCGTTTTGTATTATCATGTAGTAGGGGAGAGAGTGTGGCAGATATGATCCGCGAATTGGGATGGAAGTCATTAAAGCAAAGACGTTTTTCGTCGCGGCGAGATCTATTTACGAAATTTCAGTCACCAACTTTCTCCTCCGAATGCGAAAATATTTTGTTGAGCCCAACCTACATAGGTAGGAATGATCATCAAAATAAAATAAGAGAAATCAGAGGTCGAACAGAAAGGTTTAGGTGTTCGTTTTTCCCGCGCGCTCTTCGGGAGTGGAATGGTAGAGAGATAGCATGATTGTGGTTCGACGAACCCTCTGCCAAGCACTTAAATGTGAATTGCAGAGTAGTCATGTAGATGTAGATGTAGATGTAGATGTAGAAAACTGAAGCCATCTGATCTTCGCAATCCCTCAAAAATAAACTAACATTTGCATTGCAAATAACCAAGCGTCTAAAACTGTCTTCATAACTTTTGAAATGGCAATAAAATTTGTCATTTGCATCTACGTCCTGGCTGTTGTCTACAAGTAGATTACTGCACTTGACACAATTATGTAAAGAAAAAAGTTTTTTCAAGATGTAGCCAAACATATATCTCATATTGTTTTGTTCTCCATGGTCTGCTGGAATTTCCACATTTGGTAGCTTTGTTGTCGAACTTGTATCAGTACTGCATAACAATGGTGAGACCTTTAATGTTTGAGCAGATTTCATGTCCAGTATTGACTGACCCTACTCAATTCCTTCACAATTACTGCTTGCCACATTAGAAGAGTTTATCAATTTACTTAGTGTACAGTTGTTACATGCAGCACAAAACTACCTTGGAGATGGGTTGCTGCAAAAATTACCTCTCTGCCTTATAGTTGAAAAAAAGTTTTCTAATGTGTCTTGGTTAATTTTACGTGAGAATAAGTATAATTTTGTTCCAGTTAGTACCTCAGCAGCAAGCATTTTCAAAGCACATATGTTGCTTAGAAGCCCCTTCACACATTTTATTCTCAGGGAGTAATCTTTCCCATCACAGTCTACAAATTTCCAAGAGTGAATCCATGGCTTCATCACATGTAGAACATCCAGATCCTCTGAATCACTCCTAATACAGTTTCTTAGATGCACAGGCCCTTTCACACTGTATGTATTAAAGATATCAAAAATGTAATTAGTGGCCGAGCGGTTCTAGGCGCTTCAGTCTGGAACCGCGAGACCGCCACGGTCGCAGGTTCGAATCCTGCCTCGGGCATGGATGTGTGTGATGTCCTTAGGTTAGTTAGGTTTAAGTAGTTCTAAGTTCTAGGGGACTGATGACCTCAGATGTTAAGTCCCATAGTGCTCAGAGCCATTTGAACCATTTTTTGTCATTAACTTTCTGACAAAAGTCTGAAGTGCCAATTGCAGATAATGACATACTACCACAAAATACAAGTGTGTCAATACCAGCTGCCACTGTGTCGCTTAACCCACTAACTGCAGTACCCACTTTTAGTTTTGAAAAAGCTGGCAGTTCGACAGCTTTTTTAGTCAGCTTGGGAGCTAACTTGTATTTTCTGTGCAAGTCATTTGAATAGAGCTGAGAAATGTCCTTCCAAGAAGCAGTACCGATCAAACCATCATTTGATTTATGAATTATGCCATACCTAAAGAGGATGTTTCTGATACTCTTAAACAAATGTGGGGTGTCATAGAAGAAGTAGATCGTCTGCTCCTGATATACCAAACTTGGATTGTCTTGTGTAATTCCCAATCTCTTTCTCCAGTCCACAAAATTTGAATCCTGGTCAGTCACGCAAGTCTTCACAACCAAGCCAATTTCCTGAAGTCTTTTGACTGCTTCATAAAATATAGCAGTCAAATGCATAGCTCCCACTGTTCCTTTACAAAAACGGATATAGCAATTGTAGTTTGAAAAATGAAAAAATGCCATTAATCATTATCACCAACACACTGTTGGCAATTTTTGCTGTGCGTGTATAGCCCAAGTCCACAAAACCAATAACATTGCCAGAAGTGTTGTCATATGTTAAATTTGCCACTAGAGGCATTTAATCCAATGAATTATTCACTAGTTTATCATTATCAGAGAAATACTGTGTCTTTTGCTTTAAAAGATGCAATATATTGTCACTTATCCCACACTTTATTTGTATGCCTTCCACATACCTTTGTAATGTATGCACTGATGGAAGCATAAAACATTCTGACAAAAACCTGTATGCCTGAGTGCTGTAATATAATAAATTTAAACAGCTTATTTTCGTCTTTCCATCTTGCAGCACGTTTCTCTTTCAGTGGCATGCTAATCTGGCTCAACAACAAGTCAAGGGCATCTTCAAATGGTTCAAATGGCTCTGAGCACTATGGGACTTAACATCTACGGTCATCAGTCCCCTAGAACTTAGAACTACTTAAACCTAACTAACCTAAGGACAGCACACAACACCCAGCCATCACGAGGCAGAGAAAATCCCTGACCCCGCCGGGAATCAAACCCGGGAACCCGGGCGTGGGAAGCAAGAACGCTACAGCACGACCACGAGATGCGGGCTAAGGAAGGGCATCTTTTTTTTTTTTTTTTAAATGTCTGGATCCTGCGATATTCAACATTCGTTTGTCCTTGTTCACTTTATCTTTCTGATACAGTTTCTGTCGCTATCTGTAGGCACTTTCCCTGTCCCATAATAGTTTTGCTCGACATCTAGCGATCTGCACATTCTGACACTTCACGCGCTTTTGTAAGACGAGTAACTGCACTTAATCTAACCACTTCATCGTCGAAGCTGGTCTGTATTGACGATTCACACGAATCTGGCACTGATACACGGAGAGTTGCACTGGCTGCTTCTGTGTCATAGGACTGTTTTACGGCTTTAGATGGATTGTCGAATCTTTGTGGCAGTTACCTCTTCATCGTCAGTTGAGGTGGCTTATTTGGGATGTCAAACTGTGAGTACTGCATTCCACACTCGGTTATTATTGTCTGCGTTCATGAATTGGTTTTGTTCGAAATGTTGCGAACTAGACCTAATATTATTATACAGGTAAACTGGGTCTTTTTTCATAAGGTCTTCTCGTCTGCTATTAACTAGCCATTTCTGCTCATAAGACGAAACATTAATCATTAACACACATGTAGTTGCAAGTGAATTCTGACGATACAGTTTAGTAACATGATGCTATATACCTCTCAGGATCCTTAGGAAACCTAAAAACAGACAGCTGTGGTGTCTTCTTCCTGTTGTTGCTGCAATTTATTGCACTACAAACCACTGCGCTTGTAAAAACCGTTGTAGAAATCAAAATAAACAACCACTACTCACTTTCACGATCGCCCTGAACTCACAGTTTAACTTACTGGCCGCTTGGGGCGCTGCTGGTGCGGTAGGCAAAATCGAGGCGAAGTGTCGCGACTGTTATGTTAGACTGTGGTACTATAGAGAAATCCGTAGCTCACGTGAAGACGAAGCTGCTTCTTATCACCTGAGATGCTGTGCGTTAACCCAGTCAGTCAGATTCCGTACAAGAACTGCGTGCAAACCGCACTTCATCATTTAGAACGAAAAAAAAAGCAAGAGTCGCTGGTGCAGTCGATGAACGCTCTGACACATTCGTGTGCAACAGTGCCAAAGCTAAATATTACTGTTTCCACAGCTTTATATCCGTTCCCAGGAGCCTCGGGGCAAATTATGGCCACAAGATTTAAAAAAAAAACCGTTTACTTGCAAATATACATAGCAGAATCTGGTAAAATGGGAGAAAAAAATTTTCAACATTACACCGAAATGTTGCAGAAAATAATTTATTGCTTTTTCTGGAGGTTGCCCTCGACATAACGTAACCTCCATCTTTAGGAGGACGACGAAAAGACTGTTAATATAATTCGTATTCAACCTGGAACTACTAGTGTGGGGCCTGTTCTCTTCTTGCATTTTCAGACAGAGTCAACCTTTTGCATAATCTCTTTCATCCGCGATGTCTTATTTTTATGTACCACACTTACCCATACGTCTTTTTGAAGTGAATACGTCTTTAAGACCAGAGCCACGTATGGGACACCAGTCAGCGAAACAGAAGTGAAATGTTTGCAGTGTAATACGTTTTGAGTTATCACTCCAAAATTAATTATGCGTCCTAAATTAAGTTGTGTCACTAGCAGAGTGTGTAAGTAAAACATGTTCACTTTTCGTCGTTCCCTAAGTCGAGTGGATCTTGCGGTGTGAGAGTTGTATTAACCAGCACAGATGAGTATTGCATTGTCCACGGTATCGCCATCGCCTCTGCTGCTGCAGAGTGGAAGGTCACAGGACAGTGCGTGACTTACATATAAACGATTTATTTGTTTAAAAAAAGTCTACAAATCGCCAATGCCTATTTAGCGTGTTCGTAGCACATAAGGGAAAAGCACCTACGTTCGATTAGCAAGAAGGCGTGCTATCCGACACGCCACGACTATGATTTATGGCTCAAAACAAGAAGTTTTGAAAGCACTTCCATTTACTATAGCGGGAAGTAACAGTTATCTACTGAATAAAGTTGTTGGAACTCGAACAGGGTGAAATACGGTTAAACTGGGAAAACGGTCCCCGCACTTTAGTTGCTTCAGCTCCAAAATAAGGTTTGACAGGTTTTCTCCGTGTATCTTAAATATTAGGAAGAAGAGCAGTGTAAACGGTATTAATGGCAGATCCAAAGGTGAGGGAGTGATGGGGGCTAGGATCGTTACAGCTTTCCAGGTATAAACGCCCCTTAGTCACAAAGTCTGGACTGAAAAGCCTATGGCATGTGACAGCAGTGCATAGTTTACATATTATTTCTCTATTACAGAGCGTTTTTCTCAGCAATACCCCTACAGGCACACGTGATAATCATTGAACTATACGAAAAACACGTAGATTAGATACAAACCAAGGCTTTATTCAACATTTAAACACCACTACAGATATTCGGATTTAGGTTAAGACATGTTCGATATGCCCACCGTCATTGGCGATGATGTGGCGCAGACGAATAGCGAAACTGTGCATGACCCGCTGAAGTGTCGGAACATCGATGCTGTCATTGACCTCCTGAATGATTGCTTTCAGCTCAGCAATGGTTTTGGGGTTATTGCTGTACACCTTGCCCATTATATAGCCCCACAAGAAGGAGTGGCATGTGTTCAGATCCGGAGAATATGGCGCCCAATCGAGGCCCATGCCAGTGGCCTCTGGGTACCCCATCTAACAAAAATGGTTCAAATGGCTCTGAGCACTATGGGACTTAACATCTGTGGTCATCAGTCCCCTAGAACTTAGAACTACTTAAACCTAACTAACCTAAGGACATCACACACATCCATGCCCGAGGCAGGATTCGAACCTGTGACCGTAGCAGTCCCATCTAACAATACCATCACTTGCAAAGTAGGTTAGAAATCAGATTAATAATGTTGCTCATGCAGCATATGTTCGCTTTATCGGGCAACAGCAAAGTTATTGACTGTGGATGGTATCGTCAGAATGGAAATAATGAAGTTACTGTAAAAAAGTCATTAATTTTGGCACTTATCTTGAATGGATTCCCACGTAGATTTCGTCGAAGTTGTTATGGCTCATCTTGTTGATTCTAAGGTGATTCCACTTTGACTGCTAGAAGGTCCAGATCTGTTTTTAGCAATATTTGAAGACCTAACAAATGCGTTTTTCAGGAAATTCTTAATGATCAAACAATCCCAGATCAGAACAATGGTATGGTAGAAATAATTTTTGACTTGGTGTTCACGATCCACATTTTTATTAAACTTCTTGTAAATTCACATAGACTTCTTCTTAATTGTCACATCATCAAGAAAACAGTTTTGTATCAATCTTCATATGTTTAATTTCCCCTTTAACCAAACACAAGACTTGACTGTTCTTTTACAAAGCGAAATAACAACTTAACTTCTGCAAAGTGAAACAAAGACTGCTCTGTGCGCATTAGCGCCAAAACGGTTACAAGTAAGTCAAAGATTATGAGAGTCTCACAGAAATAAATACACACAAGAACCATAACACTGTAATATATCGATACATCGGAGCACCTATACATTAATAAAAACAAATGTGAATATTGTCACAAAAATATGTCTGTTACTTCGCAGAAAAGTAGTACGATATTACTGGTATCGAGAACTGGGGTTGGAGGGCCATAATGGTCATGTAAATAAAGAACCATTACACCCAGAACCAGAATGCGGTCCCCAGACTGCTCCTTCAGGACATCAAATTTCCTCCTGCATCGATGGGGTCGAGCTCCGTCTTGCATGAACCACGTCTTGTCGTCATCAGAGTAACTTTGGATAATGGGGATGAAATCATCTTCCAAAACCTTCCCGTACCGTTCGGTAGTCACTGTTCCATCGAGAAATATCGCACAGATTATTCCGTGACTGGACACTGCACACCACACAGTCACCCATTGAGGGTGAAGAGACTTCTCGATAGTGAAATACGGATACTCAGTCCCCAAAATGTGCCAGTTTTGCTTATTGACGAACCCATCCAAATGAAAGTGGGTTGGGTCACTGAAACAAACCGCGCATGCGCATACTAATTCCCATCGTGCCCTGCGGCCAATCGTGCAGTTTGAACGTCCTAACGCAAACCGTTCAGAAGTTATGACGATTTTATTTCGTATAGTTCAATAAGTGTCACCCTGTGTTTAAGGAATTGTTATGCCGTTACACGCTGACATTTATTTTTGTTTATTTATTATGAAGTTTTTCGCTTATGTAGGGGCTGTCAAGTTGAGATGGGTACGTTTCAAGTGTTGTTTAGGCGCATGGTAGAAACAGAGCTGCGAACACTGGTAATTGCAATCTTTGCTATTCTGAAAGACGCAACCGAGGTGACCAACTCCAGAGCTTCCTTTGTCAACTGTTTCACAACACCGTAGACAATTTCCAGTAAGACATTAGATTTTATGAATGATTTGAGTGTACAACTTATTCTCACACTTCTTCATTTATACAAAACTTTGATTGTCTTACTTAATTCGTCATTTTGAAACCATATTAAAATTTAAGATTTTCTCGTCACAAAAACTCTTGTTTCGTCGCTACAGTATGAGGCAGACTATAACCACACACACCCTGCCGATATTATCCAGAGTGAAGAGGTCCAATCACCAGGATACTCTGTCTTAAAGAAAACATTGAAGGCCGGCCGGGGTGGCCTAGCTGTTCTAGGCGCTACAGTCTGGAACCGCGCTACCGCTACGGTCGCAGGTTCGAATCCTGCCTCGGGCATGGATGTGTGTGATGTCCTTAGAGTAGTTAGGTTTAAGTAGTTCTAAGTTCTAGGGGACTGATGACCTTAGAAGTTAAGTCCCATAGTGTTCAGAGCCATTTGAACCATTTTTTTGAAAACATGGAAGAATCATGAGGCTCTCTGTCTCCTCTAGTTTACTGCAGTGCGAAATGGACCAATAGATTACAACTGGGTGGCTAGCAATAGCGACCAACAAAGGTGTGTGGAGGAGGCAGAATTATGCAATCTTCAAGAGAGATCGTGTCGCATACAAAATACACCCTGCCGGCTTTCAATAGAAAATGAATGGAATGTGTTGGTGGTGGTGGCCCTCAAACCACGTACCGTCAGACTCAGAGTTGAAATATTAAATGTTTTGGCTGGTTTCGTTGTCTAGGGCCTGGGATACGTAGTTGCCGCATTACAAGCCAAATAATGCTGAGTTTACAGTATATGATAAGAATACACACATGAATCGAATGGTGGAAGATTTCTATCACTCGTCTATTGCGAATGTAACGTAGAAATTTATAAATGAAAGATTGCAATTAAATAAAATCTGCAGGTACTATCTTAAGAACTTTCAAAAAATGGCTCTGAGCACTATGGGACTTAACTTCTGAGGTCATCAGTCCCCTAGAACTTAGAACTACTTAATCCTAACTAACCTAAGGACATTACACACATCCATGCCCGAGGCAAGATTCGAACCTGCGACCGTAGCGGTCGCGCGGTTCCAGACTGTAGCGCCTAGAACTGCTCGGCCACTCCGGCCGCCCTTAACAACTTTAAAAGATGACTACGATAGTAGAAGTACTTTTGAGAATGCGGTATATTTCTGCAAAACACTTACTGGTGTCGATGGTCCAGCAATAAAATAAAATATAAGTTGAATAACAGGGAAACAACAGATTCCTACTGCATATAATGAGTTATGACTGCACGTAATTAGTTATGAACAACAACATAGCTTGCGAGATATTCACTTCTAAATGCACACTACGTCTTCACTGTAGAAGCCTCGGAAATCTCACAAATTCACAAGTCTGCACTCCGAAGTATTTATATCTCTCTTGACCATGCGCAAACCGCTCCACACTCCAAGTCTCCCTCGCGACCGTGTGTCCGCCGAGGCTGTTGCGTTCAGCACTTCCCCTGTCCTGTGCTGTCCCTCGCGCCGCACTCTCAAACTGCCCCCGTGTCCTCTCTCGAAACGATCCTCCTCCCCCACTTCTATACAGTCTCACCATTAACGAGCGCTGTGATTGGCTAGAGCGCTCCCTCCATGTCTCCAAGCAAAGTACACTCACAAACATATTTAAGCACATACGAAATACGGGATTTACATTTAAATACTTCAAATTAAATAAATATTCCTACGGCTGGACCATAAACACGCTCCAATACACATTATTAAATACATAATCAAATTAAATAAACATATATCAAAGGAATAGCAACAAAAGGTAGGCCAGTAGCCTAATTTTTCTGTGCTTTCTAAAACACAGTAAATATTTAACCAATTTCTTCATGAATAGTGTATATCGGATATAAACAAAGACATAGATGAATAAATATATTTATAAGCATGCGGATACCGTTTTTTCGTGCAACTGTGGAGTACGTATGGGCTAACGCAATCGATAGTAATCGGCCACTTTGACCTCCAGTAACTCATCTACTATTTAAGTTACATGCCTGTAATTCATACCAATTTAGGTTTACACTAATAGCTTTCTAAAGACACGGCGATCGACGAAATCAGACGAACCATTTAGATTTTGGAAATTCGTTGCTGGGTGTTACTTGTATAATTTATCATCAGATACTAAACTTTAAACCAATAAACGTATTGAAAATCTCATTACACCATCAGAATCGTCGTGCAAATAAAGGTAATGCACATGTTCCTTTTTGAGGTATCATGATTCATCTGGATACTATTAGTTTTTATTCGAACTGTGAAATGTCTGCCATTAAGGTTTCACAAAGTCCGCCATCTTTGGCCCTCCCGGCGCACAGCGTCACCAAGGAATTCCCAGCCACGTGCTCGAAGGACACGTTCTCCGGCCGTTGTGAGACACCACACGGATGCTAACGAGCTCGGCCCTGCCGCGCGGCCCTAGCGTTGGCCCCCAACTCTGAACATAGAACATTTCCAGGGCGCCGCAACTCGCCAGTTTCCTCACAACCCTAACATCCTCGCGTGGCCGGATACGATTCACAGTATGATTCCGATGATGATGGGAGCAGGTGATACCTCATGTCTCTCCAAAAGTACTCATCGTTCCCTGAACCGTCGAACACTCAAGATTCAAAAATGGGTTTAGACAATCAGATAACACATTACTGATGTCATGGTAGCCTTGATTAAAGATGAGTTATGTGAGCGAGCACCTCAGGGTCGAAGCATCGGTCAGCATGCACCTGCTAATGCGCGAGTGTAGAACCCATGCTGATTTCAAAGTGCCTTTCTGGAAGAATTTTGGTGAGAGAGTACTCAAGATCGAGAAAATCTTAGCATCTGATGCAGAATTATGGTAGTTGAAACTATCTGATGCAATACTTCAAGGATATGTTATAAAGAATTCAATATCGTACACTACTGGCCATTAAAATTTCAACACCACGAAGATGACGTGCTACAGACGCGAAATTTAACCGACAGGAAGAAGATGCTGTGATATGCAAATGATTAGCTTTGCAGAGCATTCACACAACGTTGGCGCCGGTGGCGACACCTACAACGTGCTGACATGAGGAAAGTTTCCAACCGGTTTCTCATACACAAACGGCAGTTGATCAGCGTTGCCTGGTGAAACGTTGTTGCGATGCCTCGTGTAAGGAGGAGAATTGCGTGCCATCCCGTTTCCGACTTTGATAAAGGTCGGATTGTAGCCTATCGCGATTGCGGTTTATCGTATCGCGGCACTGTTGATCGCGGTGGTCGAGATCCAATGACTGTTAGCAGAATATGGAATCGGTGGGTTCAGGAGGGTAATACGGAACGCCGTGCTGAATCCTAGCGGCCTCGTGTCACTAACAGTCGAGATGACAGGCATCTTATCCACATGGCTGTAACAGATCGTGCAGCCACGTCTCGATGCCTGAGTCAACAGATGCGGCCGTTTGCAAGACAACAACCATCAGCACGAACAGTTCGACGACGTTAGCAGCAGCACTGACTATCAGCTCGGAGACCATGGCTGCGGTTACCCTTGACTCTGCATCACAGACAGGAGCGCCTGCGATGGTGTACTCAGTAAACATAATTTCGCATTTAATGTAACCAGGCATGGATAGGAATTTGAAATTTATCTTGCTTTGAATGTTCAGCTGAAATTATTACCTTCAGCCAATTTAATTAGTAACTGTGCTATTTAGGAAAACTGTTATTATTTGGTGGCCGAGCGGTTCTAGGCGCTGCAGTCTGGAACCGCGCGACCGCTACGGTCGCAGGTTCGAATCCTGCCTCCGGCATGGGTGTGTGTGATGTCGTTAGGTTAGATAGGTTTAATTGGTTCTAAGTTCTAGGGGACTGATGGCCTCAGCTGTTTAGTCCCATAGCGCTCAGAGCCATTTGAACCATTTTTGTTATTATTTGGGACAAGTCAATTTAAATGCCACACTTCCACGCACTCTTTGCTCAATGATTGTCATTTCATGGTGTACCTTCACAATGGTGCATTTCCCACCTATGGTTATGTATAAAATTTTATTCAATTCGATGTCCATTACCGTGCTCTGACCTCGTTATGAGATTGTTTTTCTACATCCTATTTACCTGAACATTTCTCAGGTCTTGATCAGAGCACAGAAAAACGATTTATTGTACATGTTAACAAAATTAAAGTTACCGTTATGTATTATGAGGTTAAACCCTCCTCACACATACGATGTTCTCAAGACGCCGCAGTCGAAGGCTGGAACTGGCTGGAGCAGCAGTGTCTCGACCACCTCGTGGACATTGTGCTGGAGATTTGCAGACAGTGTGAAGTGTTGGTTGAGCATACAGGACACCACTGTGATGCTACAAGGTCTGAACCCAGTGAGGTGTACAGAGAATAGGCTCCCCATGAGATCATGTGAAATTAAAAAGCAAAGTCGTGCAATGGATGATTAACTAAATAACTGAATTAAACAGGGATGGTCCAATTAAACATGAAATATGGGTACCACAACTCACATAGACATAGTGATAAAGGTTTCCATCAAGCTACGAAATGTAACTAAAGGTCACTATAATAATATAATTTATTGTTAAATGCATTAATATGACTGTAACCACTGAATACACAGTAAAAATAATTACAAGAGGGTACAAGGGTGCTAAAAAATGTTCAAAAGACCTTGGCATAGGTGGGTGGATTTGAAATATGAGTGACACAAAACCGTATCCTCGGGCCGATGATTGCTGAATAAGTTTGGTAACCTAAAGAAAAGACGTAGAAAAGTACGTACAACTACCAGCTCTTTCGCCTAAGCGCATATTGAGTGCTGCTATCTTTCCGCATGGTTTACGAAACTCTGATGTAAGACAAATGACTTCACTCGTTCTCTATCACGACGCACGCAAATGCAGCCCTTGCTTACTACGCTGCTGGTACCCAGGGACAGAGGATGGCTGCAGTAGTCTCTGAGTATTCTAAGTCAAGCTATGGCATTTGCGATCAGCTCCAAAGCGAAGCCATCTCCCTCTGCTATACTAAACTGTCCTCTGTCTGTAGTCTCAAGATGAAGTCTTCCTCCTACAGAGAACTGAGATGTACACTCATGCTCATAAATTGAGGATAATTGCAGAATGTGGAGCCACACAACGTGACACTACATAAAACTGGCGCTAATAGCATAGGCACGTAGGGAACACACACGACACAGGTCTGTAAGTCCACGGTATAGGTGATAAGTTGAGAAAACCGTCCCGAAACATACGTGCTACAAAACGCCACTGTTTCCTGCGCGTGTACCCCGACATCAATATGGAATATGATCACCATGCACACGTACACAGGCCGCACAACGGGTTGGCATACTCTGTATCAGGTGGTCGAGCAGCTGCTAGGATATAGCCTCCAGTTCTTGCACCAGTGCCTGTCGGAGCTCCTGAAGTGTCGTAGGGGTTTGAAGACGTGCAGCGATACGTCGACCGAGAGCAGCCCAGACGTGCTCGATGGGTTCAAATGGTTCAAATGGCTCTGAGCACTATGGGACTTAACATCTGAGGTCATCAGTCCCCTAGAACTTAGAACTACTTAAACCTAACTAATCTAAGGACATCACACACACCCATGCCCGAGGCAGGATTCGAACCTGCGACCGTACCGGTAGCGTGGTTCCAGACTGTAGCGCCTAGAACGGCTAGGCCACCCCGGCCGGTCTTCAATGTTTTCTTTAAGACAGAGTATCCTTGTGATTGGACCTCAGGCAGGCGACTCCATTCGCCTGATATCTTCTGTTTCAAGGTACTCCTCCACTCCGAGTGCGGTGGCCGGGCGGTTCTAGGCGCTTCAGTGTGGGACCGCGCGACTGCTACTGTCGCAGGTTCGCATCCTGCCTCGGGCATGGATGTGTGTGATGTCCTTAGGTTAGTTAGGTTTAAGTAGTTGTATGTTCTAGGGGACTGATGACCTCAGATGTTAAGTCCCATAGTGCTCAGAGCCATTTGAACCATTTTTTACTCTTCCACGATGACAGCTCGGTGGGGCCGTGCGTTATCATCCATCAGGAGGAAGGTGGGACCCACTGGACCCCTGAAAAGGCGGACATACTAGTGCAAAATGACGTCCCGATACACCTGACCTGTATCAGTTCCTCTGTCAAAGACATGCAGGGGTGTACGTGCATCAATCATAATCCCACCCCACAATATCAAACCACGACCTCCATACAGGTCCCTTTCAAGGACATTAAGGGGTTGGTATCTGGTTCCTGGTTCACGCCAGATGAAAACCCGTCGAGAATCACTGTTCAGACTATACCTGGACTCGTCCGTGCACATAACCTGGGACCACTGTTCCAATGACCATGCACCGTGTTTAAAAAATGGTTTAAGTGGCTCTGAGCACTATGGGTCTCAACTGCTGAGGTCATAAGTCCCCTAGAACTTAGAACTACTTAAACTTAACTAACCTAAGGACAACACACACATCCATGCCCGAGACAGGATTCGAACCTGCGACCGTAGCGGTCGCGCGGTTCCAGACTGTAGCGCCAGAACCGCTCGGCCACCAGCGGCCGGCTGTACCGTGTTCTTGACACCAGGCTTTACGGGCTCTCCTGTGATCAGGGGTAAGTGGAATGCACCTTGCAGGTCTCCGAGCGAATAAACCATGCCTGTTCAGTCGTCTGTAGACTGTGTGTCTGGAGACAACTGTTCCAGCGGCTGCGGCAAGGTCCCGAGCAAGGCTACCTGCAGTACTCCGTGGCCGTCTGCGGGCACTGATGGTGAGAGATCGGTCTTCTTGTGGTGTTGTACACTGTGGACGTCCCGTACTGTAGCGCCTGGACACGTTTCCTGTCTGTTGGAATCGTTGCCATAATCTTGAGATCACACTTTGTGGCACATGGAGGGCCCGTGCTACGACCTGCTGTGTTTGACCAGCCTCCAGTCGCCCTAGTATTCTACCCTTCACAACGTCATCAATATGTGTTTTCTGTGCCATTTCCAACACACAGTCACCATTAGCACGTCTGAAAACGTCTGCACACCTCTGCGTATGTGGACTGCTGCCAGCGCCACCATGCGACGACCGCAGGTCAAATGCACCACATGGTCATACCCTGAGGTGATTTAAACCCGCAAACCGCCCGCCAGAGCGTTGTTTCACCATGAATCAGCATTATCCTTAATTTATGAGCATGAGTGTAGTTTGAACCTTATCATTCCTTGAGATGAAGTGTTTCTGTTCTTCTGAACAAATGCTAACTGGTTCCCCCAGCGTCAGAATGTCAGTATGCAAGAACAGTGTACAGTCCGAGTTCTGATCAATGAAAAGTTTATAAAAAATGTAATGGTTTTCCTTTTCCTAACGAAGGGACTATGGTTAACCAGTACTTCTCAGTCCTTTCTCAGAGTAAATCAGTGGACAGCAAGTCTCTTCCAATTTATGTGTGTTTCCACGTTTTGTTCAATAGAAACGGCTGCACATCTACACTCGTGAGTCTCTGCCAGCGCTACAAAATTTATACTCACGAGCCAACCATTGGCCTCCTTTCAGTGTTCAAACAATTACACCTGCGGCTTCCTTTGGCCCCAACACAGATAATTTTTTCTACAGTGTATTCCTTAAGTTCCTCGCACAAGGAAAGTTTATACGTGCTGGACACTCTTGGTCTGCACAGCTGTTAAAAATAGTGTTCGCTTCCCAGCATATACTCGACTGAGTTCTGGCGTTCAGCAGAAACATTTTTTTGATCTGTGCACCATGCTACCCTCGGAAATCTTGTTAACTAACATAGCTGTCTAGCCACCCCAAGGTGCAGGAAAGCACTACAAAGAGACGTCGCCGGCCGGAGTGGCCGTGCGGTTCTAGGCGCTACAGTCTGGAGCCGAGCGACCGCTACGGACACAGGTTCGAATCCTGCCTCGGGCATGGATGTGTGTGATGTCTTTAGGTTAGTTAGGTTTAATTAGTTCTAAGTTCTAGGCGACTGATGACCTCAGAAGTTAAGTCGCATAGTGCTAAGAGCCATTTGAAGCAAAGAGACGTCACTGTACAGATTTATTGGAAACATCACTACTTAGATTTGCAATCACTGTTACTGGATTTAATTGTGTGCATACTTCCAATCAGCGTTAACAATTAAAATGGATTGGTTATCCTCATCTGAATAAAGGTTTATTGATAAGGTTACGGAGCAGTTTTGTAAAAACTGTCCTGCGACTCTACATAGGGGCTGCAAAGTGCTTTCTGAGCAGTTTATACTCTCTCTCTCTCTCTGTCTGTGTCTGTGTGTGTGTGTGTGTGTGTGTGTGTGTGTGTGTGTGTTCAAGTGAGTGAGAGACGGAGAGAGGGGAGAGAAGAGAGAGAGAGAGAGAGAGAGAGAGAGAGAGAGAAAGAGAGAGAGAGAGAGAGAGAAATGAAATAGCGGGCGAGCTGTTATTTTTCATCACTATATACATATTACATCTACTATATTTTTTTATTCTAACAAATTATAGCTTATTTACAGTCATTTTAGTGTCTAGGCTTATGTTCATGGCTGATATCTGACATATTAATACGACATTATAGCAGTATGATAATAGTAAGTAATACAACATGGTAGTCTGAAGACCTACCCGCATAGCCGCGTGCGCTAGCATGTAAGTTCCAGGATTCGGGGAGTTGCCCAAACCCGTATCGACTCTGCCCAATGTATTAACGACGAAGGCAGGTATGCTGCCTAGCGTGGATGTAGTTTTTATGCGGTTTCCTATATCTGATTAGGTGAATACTGAGCTGGTATCTACATCCCGCTTCTGTTACCTGGCTCAAAAACATTTAGGAAACGTTTGCGTACTTTCACTTTGGATAACACCAGAAGCAGACAGATGGGGTACACATGTTTCGTCCTGGGACGGGGGTGGAGGGAGAGGTGGCGACATCCAGCCACGCTCTAGCACTAACATTGCCGAATAACATGCCGACTCCGTTAACATATGGGGAAAAAAGGCCAGGCAAAAGAAAAAACACTATGTACGAGTATTAGTATGAACATTTAAATAGTATCCCAGAGAACTCTTTCACGTGGTTGTAGGTGGAAGATCAGCAAACACACTCAGTATTGTTCTAGTTTGTAATAGGCTATGGGGCAAAGGTATAACTAATTTAATCTCTGGGTTGCAAACCGGATGACTTAATCAAAATGTGGCGAATTTTGATGAGTGTCACTCCCACCAGTTTTTGCAATAGAGACAACGAGGTCGTAAAATTTGTTGTTTTTTCCTTCATACAAGCACATTTTAGTGTTACATCGTTTGGGATGCATATAGGTAGCGGGGACCGAACCCCAGCTACAGAGTTCCTGGTGCTATAGGAAAGTAGCCACTTGCACGCTTGACATTGTCACGTATTCAAAAACGGAATAACTTGGGCAACACATGAGAGGCAAGAACATTAATTTGTTAAAAGAATTTACATCCAAAAGTATACTCAGCTTTTGCTTTGTTGATACTGATGTATACGTTTTGAACTTAATCTAACCTAACACTGTAGCTGATGGCTAAATAATCTAATTGAAGTTCAGTATGGACTACTGTTAGAGAGTGTCTAAGTTCCGTATCTCAACAGATAAACACTTTGACCATCACTTCGACTAATATCCGAAGCTCGACGTTAACTGTCCGATGATTTGAACTGGTCGGCGATTGTAGATAAATGAAGGAAACTGTAGGATGGTTCAAATGGCTGTGAGCACTATGGGACTTAACATCTGAGATCATCAGTCCCCTAGAAAAAAAAAGTGTGTGAAATCTTATGGGACTTAACTGCTAAGGTCATCTTAGAATTACTTAAACCTAACAAACCTACGGACGTCACACACATCCATGACCGAGGCAGGATTCGTACCTGCGACCATAGCAGTCGCGCGGTTTCGGACTGAAGCGCCTAGAACCGCTCGGTCACTGCGGCCGGCGGAAACTGTAGGACTATAATGGATGAAAATTGTAGGTACCTGTGGACAACTGGCTGACTGTCAGTATGCGGCCGCTTAAATCTCGTGTTCGGCGTATTAATTTGAGTTATTTGAATGTCTTCCAGCGGAAGCAAAAAGTAGTTCATGGTATGTGCGATGTCTAGGAGTCGACTGATCATACTGCGAGGGTCGTTCCGAAAGTAATGTCTCTTATTTTAATTCATGGAAACTACAGGAGATACATAAATCGCAACAGCACAGCTAAATAGAGCAATATTTCAGCTACAGATTGTCATTTTTCCACATAGTAACCACCATTAGTTATACACTTTTGCCAACGATGAACCAGAGCCTGCGTACCGCGCTTGTAAAAATCGGAACGAGCTGAGGATAACCACTTCCTTACAGATTTGACAACATTCGAGTCTTGAAAATGTCCGCCACGTAGTCTATCTTTCAGGTGCCCAAAGAGATGGAAGTATGAAGGCGCTAAATCGGGATTGTACGGTGGATGTGGTTAAGACAGGCAAGCCGAATTTTGCAGTGAGTCGCGTGGTCACAAAACTGGTGTGGGGCCTGGCGTTATCATGTTGCAGGTGAAAGCTGGTCTTCTTCTCTGGCCTTATCCTGGAAATACGGAATTTCAGCTTAGTCAGTGTCGTCTTGTAGCGTGCTAAACGAACAGTTTCTCCAGGCTCCAGGATATCCAAAAGAACCACATCCTGGTTATCCCAGAAGACTGTGCAGCACTTTGTCTGCAGACGGCTGTGTCTTTAATTTGTTCTTTGACGGAGAATTCGCATGTCGCCATTCCATGGAGTGTGTTTTGGATGCCGGCTCATAGTGGTGACACCACGTCTCATCTCCAGTGACGTTGCTATTCAGAAAATTTTCACCTTCAACTTCACACTGGTACAGCAGGTCCCGGAAAATTTCCATTCGATGACTTTTTTCTTCTGCAAGCATCTGTAGGACCCATCTCGCACGGACTTTGCGATAATCGAGATGTTCCAATATTGTTTCCAAGGCATTACAGCCGACATTCAGCTTTGCACACAATTCTCTGATCATTATCCGCTGATCAGCACGGATAAGTTGATCAAAACGCTCTTCATTGGGAGGGGTGACAGCTGTGCAGGGTCGAATGGGCCGTAACTTGTCATGCACACCCTTTTCACCACCTTGAAAATGCCGTACCCGTCGCCTCACATTGCTCACGTCTATTTTATCGTCTCAATACACCTTTAGCAAGCGTCGATGGATCTCAATCGGCGCAATTTCTTCAGTAGTGAGGAATTCAATCACACATCGCTGCTTTATACGCGCGTCCTTATCACACTTCATTTTGGAACACTCCTCTGCTGGCGCCAACTACTGCAGAACAACAGAACCACATTCAAATGAAAAAGAAAGGTTCAGAGATTAGCACTACACCAAAGACGTCCAGTGCGGACATCTAAAGTCAACAGAAAAAAATAGGAGGCATTACTTTCGGAACGACCCTCGTATGTACGGCACCGCACTGGTGCTGCGTGGTGAGTGGCGTTCACTGAAGTCTACCACTGTGTACCAGGTCTGGCGGTGACACAACCACAAGTATTCATCTTCTTTACTGGAATTTGTGTAGTTGCAATAGATAATGGCTCTGTTTTGTTATAAAATAGACCAATGCAGGACTGGATTCAACACAATTCATTCTATGATATTCGGGAAACTTTCATACTATTTTTAGGCTTTCTGACAGTTGTTATCTCACTACCAGACGTTCACTCACCAACTGGCCTATTTTCGTAGAAAAGTTTCCCGTTGTATCCTTAGCACTCCCCCTCCCCCCCCCCCCCCCAAACTCTATAAGTGCCTCCAGATCCTCGAGTGCCATGCACTCTGCCTCGCCTTCCATATATGCCTCCCGTCCCCCACGCAGATCCTCTATGACTTGATTCCTTTCCCCCATCTGTTCCTATTCCTCGAACATATCTGCATACTCTACGCCTCCCGCCGCCTAGATCCCCCTCATCCCCTGGTTGCTCCTCTCCTCTCCCATCCCCACCCCCTGCCACACCTTCACTGTTGTGTGCCGGCCGAAGTGGCCCCGCGGTTCTGGCGCTGTAGTCTGGAACCGCGAGACCGCTACGGTCGCAGGTTCGAATCCTGCCTCGGGCATGGATGTGTGTGATGTCCTTAGGTTAGTTAGGTTTAACTAGTTCTAAATTCTAGGGGACTAATGACCTCAGCAGTTGAGTCCCATAGTGCTCAGAGCCATTCACTGTTGTGTCCCCCCTGCCCTCCATCTCTACACCCTTCATCTCCTTACCCAAGGTAGCTTCCGTCAACTCCCCCTCCTGGATGATGCCCTCTCTCCCTCCCTTTATCCCTCCTATCAACTCTGATCCTCATCTCTCCCTCCTTTCCTCTGTCTTTTCTCGGGCTCCCTCTTCCCCCCTTCCATCCTGTTTTTTCCCCACCTAACCTCTCTCTGCCTCCCTCCCCCCCCCCCCACGAGTCGTTTTGCATTCCCCTCCTCTGCGTTTCCCCACTCCCTGTCGCATCTGCCCAGCCCCACGCCCCCTTATGGGTCCTCGTCTTCCATCGGCTCCCTCCCCCCTCCCCACCACTTTGTTTTTCCTCTCCTTGCTCTCTTTTCTTGCCCATCATCTGTCCAGGTTACCCCCGTCTGCCCTCAGCTGTAGTACACTACTGGCCATTAAAATTGCTACACCACGAAACGACGTACTACAGACGCAAAATTTAACAGACAGGAAGAAGATGCTGTGATATGCAAATGATTAGCTTCTCAGTGCATTCACACAAGGTTGGCGCCGGTGGCGACACCTACAACGTGCTGACATGAGGAAAGTTTCCAACCGGTTTCTCATACACAAAACAGCAGTTGACCGGCGTTGCCTGGTGAAACGTTATTGTGATGCCTCGTGTAAGGAGAAGAAATGCGTACCATAACGTTTCCGACTTTGATAAAGGTCGGATTGTAGCCTATCGCGATTGCGGTTTATCGTATCGCGACATTGCTGCTCGCGTTGGTCGAGATCCAATGACTATTAGCAGATAATGGAATCGGTGGGTTCAGGAGGGTAATACGGAACGCCGTGCTGGATCCCAACGGCCTCGTATCACTAGCAGTCGAGATGACAGGCATCTTATCCACATGGCTGTAACAGATCGCGCGGCCACGTCTCGATGCCTGAGTCAACAGATGGGGACATTTGCAAGACAACAACCATCTGCACTAACAGTTCGACGACGTTTGCTGCAGCATGGACTATCAGTTCGGAGACAATGGCTGCAATTATGCTTGACGCTGCATCACAGACAGGAGCGCCTGACATGGTGTACTCAACGACGAACCTGATTGCACGAATGGCAAAACGTCATTTTTTCGGCTGAATCCAGGTTCTGTTTACAGTATCATGATGGTCGCATCTGTGTTTGGTGACATCGCGGTGAACGCACATTGGAAGCGTGTATTCGTCATCGCCATACTGGCATATCACCCAGCGTGATGGTATGGGGTGCCATTGGTTACACGTCTCGGTCACCTATTGTTCGCATTGACGGCACTTTGAACAGTGGACGTTACATTTCAGATGTGTTACGACCCGTGCCTCAACCACTGATTCGATCTCTGCGAAACCGTACAATTCAGCAGGATAATGCGCGACCGCATGTTGCAGGTCCTGTACGGGCCTTTCTGGATACAGAAAATGTTCGACTGCTGCCCTGGCCAGCACATTCTCCAGATCTCTCATCAACTGAAAACGTCTGGTCAATGGTGGCCGAGCAACTGGCTCGTCACAATACGCCAGTCACTACTCTTGATGAACTGTGGTATCGTGTTGCAGCTGCATGGGCAGCTGTACCCGTTCACGCCATCCAAGCTCTGTTTGACTCAATGCCCAGACGTATCAAGGCCGTTATTACGGCCAGAGGTGGTTTTCTGGGTACGAATTTCTCAGGATCTATGCACCCAAATTGCGTGAAAATGTAATCACATGTCAGTTCTAGTATAATATATTTGTCCAATGAATACTCGTTTATCATCTGCATTTCTTCTTGGTGTAGCAATTTTAATGGCCACTAGTGTATATCATATTTGTACCAACTTTTTAGTGCATTGTTCAAGTGAGTGTTCAGTGTTGTGCGTCTTTCCAAAGTGTTGCGAACAGAACTCATGCTGTCGCTGGGTGTGAATTTTATATCTCTTGCGAACAGAAACCAGACTGTCGCCGTGTTTTTTAATTGTCTGTCTATTATTTTACCTGTCTGCATCCTGTGTATTTTATTAGCACCATCAACTCTTTATTTTATGTTTTAAGTTTCACAATTTTCCGCCATTTTGCCATTCAAGTCACCGATTTTATCTCCTGCTTTTATTATCTTCATCTTTTTAAAACAAATTCTGTAGGCTGAAGAGCGGCGTACTAAGCTGCTGCCAGCCCGCCCTCTTTGGGGGGAATCGAAACTCTATAAAGTAAAAAAAAAAAAAAAAAACCTTAGCGCTCTAAAAATGGCCTCCTTTTAGTCAGTACACTGCAGACTTGTACCACACTGATCTGTGACGCAAAGCCACCAGGAGACATTCAATCTCACGGCGGCTAGTAGTCATAATACAGGGTTATTTATAAATACTTTCAGGTCTTCCGAAGGTGACTGCATGAATACTATAAGACATACAGAGAAAGGACACATACCGAGTGTTTATAATTAAAGTGCAGCTGCTCGCGAAGGTTCAGTGCGGGCTGTAATTATTTAATTTCAGTGAAACTTGGTTCCTGACACGGATCGAAGTTATTGACATGTGGCCGGGCAATATTCTATGGAATGATAAGTCACTTTTTACACTACAGGTGCAGTGAATACACAGAACTGCCGAATTTGAGATACTGTTAAAGCACGAGTTGTGCACGAAGAGCTACTGCACTCGCCGTATGTGACTGAGGTGTGGCTTCGCAAGCACGTTCATTCTGCGTCCGTTCTTCTTTCAACGGAATACACCCACTGGGCCTGTCAAGTGTATCGTGACGTCTGCACGTTGTCGAGAGCTCCGTGCTCAGCATGTGATTCCTGCTTTATAAGAGTGTTATTGTTGTTGTTGTGGTCTTCAGTCGAGAGACTGGTTTGATGCAGCTCTCCATGCTACTCTATCCTGTGCAAGCTTCTTTATCTCCCAGTACCTACTGTAACCTACATCCTTCTGATTCTGTTTAGTGTATTCATCTCTTGGTTTCCCTCTACGATTTTTACCCTCCACGCTGCCCTCCAATACTAAATTGGTGATCTCTTGATGCCTCAGAATATGCCCTACCAACCGATCCCTTCTTCTAGTCAAGCTGTGCCACAAATTTCTCTTCTCTCCAATTCTATTCAGTACCTCCTCACTAGTTATGTCATCTACCCATCTAATTTTCAGCATTCTCCTGAAGCACCACATTTCGAAAGCTTCTATTCTCTTCTTCTCTAAACTATTTATCGTCCACGTTTCACTTCCATACATGGCTACACGCCATACAAATACTTTCAGAAACGACTTCCTGACGCTTAAATCTATACTCGATATTAACAAATTTCTCTTCTTCAAAAATGCTTTCCTTGTCATTGCCAGTCTACATTTTATATCCTCTCTACTTCGACCATCATCAGTTGTTTTGCTCCCCAAACAGCAAAACTCGTTTACTACTTTAAGCGTCTCATTTCCTAATCTAATTCCCGCAGCATCACCCGATTTAATTCGACTACATTCCATTATCCTCGTTTTGCTTTTGTCGATGTTCATCTTATATCCTCTTTTCAAGACACTGTCCATCCCTTTCAGTTGCTCTTCCAGGTCCTTTGCTGTCTCTTGACAGAATTACAATGTCATCGGCGAACCTCAAAGTTTTTATTTCTTCTCCATGGATTTTAATTCCTACTTCTAATTTTTCTTTTGTTTCCCTTACTGCTAGAACGTAACCATGTGGAAACCACTGTTTTCATGCCAGATTTGGCAACACCTCATTTCGCTCGCCCACTGAAAGATCTGCTTAATGCCACCTTCCACGAATGTTTTTGTTCAAGAGATTTTGCAGATCAGATTCATGACCTGTAAGATCACCTGATCTGAACCCACGTGACTTTTGCCTCTTAGGATATCTAAAAGAACGCGTTACCAGGGACAAGTGCGGTCTCTACCTGATCTGACGACCAGTTATAGAGGAACACATTGCTCAGATTCCACGGGAAATGCTGCGAACAACTGTTGATCGCTCCGTTTCACGGATGCAGCATCTCGTCGACGTCGCTGGTGCTCATACTGAACAAAGTGAGTAAGCTACAGTTAGTAATAAAATCAGCATTACGCTTTTCTCACTTGTTTGACCTTTTCTGCTCACGCCCTGTTCCTAATCCATTATATATGGAAACATTTCTGTACGTATTTCTTGCATTCATAGAGCCATGTTTGCCCGCATCTCGTGGTCGTGCGGTAGCGTTCTCGCTTCCCACGCCCGGGTTCCCGGGTTCGATTCCCGGCGGAGTCAGGGATTTTCTCTGCCTCGTGATGGCTGGGTGTTGTGTGATGTCCTTAGGTTAGTTAGGTTTAAGTAGTTCTAAGTTCTAGGGGACTGATGACCATAGATGTTAAGTCCCATAGTGCTCAGAGCCATTTGAACCATAGAGCCATGTTTGCACCAGATGACCAAAATTGGAACTAATTTTTTCCAGCGGAAATCGATTCTGCATAACACATTAGAATATCTACCAAGTTTCACGGCCATACGATAATTACAGCTCACTATGGACCTGTGTGAGTAGTTGCACTTTAATGATAACCTCCCGGCAATAGTGGATAGAGCAGCTCTCCAAGTTTCGATTCGTAATACAAGCTGTGTCGTAGTGGCAGTAGGCGGAAGGCATGTCAAAACATGTACACAAATCATGCATTATGAACTGCTGCATCGAATTAGTTCGTGCGTGACGATAGGCAACATAATTAACAGATTTCCAAAGTGGGCTGCTGTCATTCCTTCCAGGGCAGTTCGTGTCAGCGACTTCAGTGGGTTACGAGAGCTGTTCGGCAAGTAAGGAGCGATAGGTCGCAAAATGGAAACCACCGTGAAAATATATACCTTCCAGCTACTTCTGTACACAGTCACCGCTCCGATTAAGACACTTGTCGTAGCGTTGTGCCAACTTTCCAATACCCTCGTCATAGAAAGCAACTGCCTGTGCTTTCTGCGAATTCTCATCGAAAATGCTACATGAGCACCTTCGTAGCCCCTGCAGAATACGGACGAGGTTTGTTATGAAGAAGGAAACGCCTGACACTTATGTTATGTGGGATGCATCACATCAGGCGAAATCTCCCACCAGGCCTCATACGTGGAGGGATGATGATGTCTAGTTTGTGAGGCACTTAACTGCGCGGTCATCAGCGCCCATACAAAGTCCCAATTTTTTCATAGTCCAATTTTTACACAATCCCAGACAGGAAAAAATCCCCAACCCGGTCGGGAATCGAACCCGGGACCCCGTGACCCAGAGGCAGCAAAGCTAGCCACTAGACCACGAGCTGCAGACTACGTGGAGGGAGACACTATTTACTATGCATCTTTACGTGATTACTGTGCACTCAAGAGAGCGACATGATGTGGTTGAGTGGCATTCTAGATACACTGCACGACACATCTGTGCAAAGCTTCATCGGAGTTTCTCTGCGGTTTCCATTTCTCTACGATCGGTCCTTACTTCCTGAATAACCCTCGTAAATGCGTGTTTTAAAATTAGCCATATCGCAAACTATGTCCACATACAGAACCTATAATGTGAGTTAAAAACTTGTGTTGTTCACTCTGCCTTGTAGGACCGTGCAGCCACGTTGCGTACGTTAAGTCAAGAAATGTGCTTGTGTATAGCCAGTCAAGTATCCACACAGAGAGTGCATCACGGCCAATCACTACGGCGATCGTTATTGTGACATTCTTCGACACGGCAGCAGAAAGAGACCCACTGACAGTGGTATGTCCAAAGACAATACTGGCCACCGGAGTGCCGCGAGTTGGTCTTTTCAGACGATTTACTGTACTGTGTCGTAACGGTCCAGCACCTGGCGTATGGTTTGGAATGCCATTTGGTACACAACACGATCACTTCCAGTTCGCATAGCCAATAATTTTGATAGCAGACGTCTAATTTCTGACGTGTTATCGCTGGTAACTGTGACATAATTTCGAAGTCTGTGTGACATTATCTTTCAATAAAATAACGCAGGGCCGCATGATGCTTGTGCTCTCCTGACCTACGTCGTAACAAAGATATCCGACTTTGCCTTGGCCAGCACATTCTCCAGATCTCTCACCCACTGAAAACATCTGGTAATTGGTTGCCGGAAGATTGTCACGCCACCTCTCACCAGCCACTACGATTGGTGAATGGTGGCATACAGCTGAAACAGTATGGAATGTCGTACCCGTATCTGTCATCCAAACTCAGTTCGACTCGACTGCCAGGCGTGTTAGAGCGGTTATGCTATCAGAGGTTTCAACTCTGCATACTATATAGGGTTAATGGCTATAACTGCAGATATTTTTATATGTGATACCTCAATAGGTACACTCGTCAGTGCGTTGGTTATTTTTTTCTCAGTCGTCCCACAAACACGTCACAAACTTGAAGACTTGATATTTTTTGCCCAGTCGTAACTGCACCCCTAAGTGGACCACACCTGTCAGTATAGACTAACCCATTTGCTTCCTTGTAAACACTTCTACGCCTGACCTGCTGCCCAGGGGAAAATAAGCATTAGTGGCTTGTTCTTACCACATGTCGTTGGAAGTACTATCGAAACTGAAAACATACTACGCCTAATAGCTAGAATTATTAGTTTGCAAATGAAATAAAAACTGCTGTAGTGTTTTCTAGCATCCCGTCCTCAGTCACCAATGAAAATATCTGCACTTAAATCCGTTACAATATGTATGTCTCACCCCTAACACTTCAAAAATAATATACAGATTTTGAGAATCCAATAATTCTTCCTCCTATTATACACTACTACATAGGCATAATAAGTAAAATTTCTTAATATGCTATCCTTCAAGCTGATGCGATTTTAATGGCCTCCACCGTTGACGTTATCATATCAACAAAACATATGATTGTCACTCTATGTTCTCTAGAGTCTGTCAGTTATTGATGGAAGAAAGAGTGAATTTGTTTATTTATTTTGTTTAAAATGGTTCAAATTGCTCTGAGCACTATGGGACTTAACATCTGAGGTCATCAGACCCCTAAAACTTAGAACTACTTAAACCTAACTAGCCTAAGGACACCACACACATCCATGCCCGATGCAGGATTCGAACCTGCGACGGTAGCGGTCGCGCGGTTCCAGACTGAAGCGCCTAGAACCACTCAGCCACTCCAGCCGGCTATTTTGTTTAGCCCTAATGGCCGCGATACAACACGAAAACAATAGGTTTTCCATTGCATGTACTGGTTTGGCTCTTTAATTATGCATATGTCGTGTTGCATATCTTCAGAGGAGTCCTGCATGCGAGGCTTGGCCGTCACGCTCCTAAAGCAGAATCAGATCTGGCCGTAATTACGCTAAATAAATAATTAGGCCCTCTGCGTGTCGGTTTGCTGCAGTACCCGGGAACGACTGTGTTACACGCAGTCTGTCCCTGAGACGTGTTTGCAGTGCTGTGATTCTCACAAATAAACTTCCGGCGTTGAAATAACTGGTACACCATTTCACAGTAAGTGCCTCAGCGTTATTACACTGAACAGATTAGGACGGTGTCAGCTCAAGCTTAACTTTTAGAGAGTAGTATTTATTGTTCCTTTGCAGCAGTCGTATTTGGGAAGGTGCCGGCACCAAGGTCGTTAGAGATATTGCACATTGATGAGGAAGGAAATTTTCAGTGTCCTTGATTACAGAACAATCCCCGCTTGCTGTTTCCCTGAGTTAGCGAAACCATGTAAATACTGAACCTGGACAATCGAATAAAGAATTAAATCCGGCGGAAGCTATTTAAGGCAACGAATAGTTCTGTTTCAAAGGATGGGACGGTGGCCAGTCGAAAACTGGATTGTTGAAATAAGCTTTAAATCCGGTTCCTCCTAGCTAAATATTCATAATCAAACTTTTCCATAGTGTTGCGCGGTATATATTATTTTTGTACTTTCCCGTTTAGTAAGGCACACTACAGAAACTGTGCAACTTAGTCTTCCAATCGGTTTCATACTGCCTGCATCTTCATTTCCTATCTTTTGTTAACATTTTCATCTCTGCTTCACTACTACACCAAATATCCTCTTCTGCATCTTCCAGAATCAAATTAACAATCGTGGAGGTCGTAGCATGTGCTCCACGAACGTGTACTCTCTTGTGTTGACGTTAAGTAAATCGTTATTCTTCTTCCTGATACTTTTCATCACCTTTCTCTTTGATTTGAATACAAGGAGTTAAAAAAGTGTTCCATATTTTTGAGAGGTGTTAATATGAAACCAAACAAGACAAAAATGTCCAATAAACATGGGCTCTGAAAAACTTACATCAGGAGCTGCGAGTATATGCTCAGTAGATTTGTTTCACGTTAACGAAGACGTGCAAGTGCTCCCAACTCTTTGCTATGCATTTTAGAGACCACTTTTCCTCGTCGTATCTGTCTTCTTTTGGTCCATACTACCACCTGTAAAAATATGGAAAACGTTTTTAGATCTCTGTGTATTTAAACTGTATTCTGTGCTAAGTATGCAGTTCATTCCTTTCAATAGCCCTCCTACGTCTCACAAAGTCCCAGCCCACCTTATCGTTGGTGGTCTGCTTGCCTTTTACATTTATTACCCCTCCGACAGTTCATTTCGCTTTCTTCATTCTTCAACGTATATTTGAACAACAGTGATAGCAATCTGAAAACTTATCTCAGAATCAAAATGTCACTGTACAAACTAAATGCATGCTCCTTGTTAATGTACGTTTTTATCTTTCCGAGGAAGAACACTTTCATATCTATGGGTAAAAACCCCACATATAGAATTTGTTCCACTAGTATTTATTTATTACGAAACGTTGGACTTATTGAATCACTGTAAAGTAATAACTGATTAGTGGCAAAAATACACTAATTTTTAAGGAAACAAAATCTTGAAAGTTAAGCACAGATAATCTTTCACTGTAATAGGTGGGAAATGTTACACGAATACCTCTGTATAGGTGTTACGTTTCAATTACATTACAACTAGAGCTGTAACACTATAGTAGGCTACAGGAGACTACCAGAAGTACGCGTAGGCTATGGTAATTTTCCTTGTGGCTTTGGTCAGTTAAAGACGTACCGCCACGTTACCTGTACATTAGGTGTACTGCATACCTATTGGGCGTTACCTCATATCGATCGCTTTCTTTACATATGTGGTCAGTGTCTTACTAGATTCCCACAAAAAGACCGGAAGTGGGAGAACCGTCTAGAAACTGAGTGAGGATATACAGTGAAGAGCCAAAGAAACTGGTACACCTCTCTAATATCGTGTAGGGCCCCCGCGAGCACGCAGAAGTGCCGCAACACGGCGTGGCATGGACTCGACTAATGTCTGAAGTAGTGCTGGAGGGAAATGACACCATCAATCCTGCAAGACTGTCCATAAATCCAAGTACGAGGGGGTGGAGATCACTTCTGAACAGTACCTTGCAAGACATACTGGATACGTAATGTTCATGTATGGGGAGTTTGGTGGCCAGCGGAAGTGTTTAAACTCAGAAGAGTGTTCCTGGAGCCACTCTCTAGCAAGTCTTGACGTGTGGGATGTCGCACTGTCCTGCTGGAATTGCCCAAGTCCGTCGGAATGCACAATGGACATGAATGGATGCAGGGAATCAGACAGGATGCTTACATACGTGTTACCTGTCAGAGTCGTATCTAGACATATCAGCGGTCCCACATCACTCCAACTGCACACGCCCCACATCATTACAAAGCCTCCACCAGCTTGAACAGTTTCCTCTGATGGCATGCAGGGTCCATGACTTCGTAAGGTTGTCTGCACACGCGTACTCTCGATCCACTCAATACAATTTAAAACGAGACTCGTGCGACCAGGCAATAATGTTTCCAGTCATCAACAGTCCAGTGTCAGTGTTGATGGCCCCAGGTGAGGCGTAAAGCTTTGTGTCGTGCAGTCATCTACAGTATAAGAGTGGGACTTCGGTTCAGAAAGCCAATATCGATGATGTTTCATTGAATGGTTCGCACGCTGACACTTGTTAGTGGCCCACCATTGAAATATGCAGTAATTTGCCGAAGGGTTGCACTTCTGTCACTTTGAACGATTCTCTTCAGTCGTTGTTGGTCCCGTTCTTGCAGGATCTTTTTTATATTCGTGAAACGGTCGTAAGGAAAAATCCTCACTTCATCGCTATCTCGGAGATGGTGTGTCCCATCGCTGGTGCGCCGACTATAGCACTACGTTGAAACTCACTTAAATCATGGTAACCTGCCATTGCAGCAGCAGTAACCGATCTAACAACTGCGCAGCCGAGCGAGGTGGCGTAGTGGTTAGCACACTGGACTCGCATTCGGGAGGACGACGGTTCAATCCCGCGTCCGGCCATTCTGATTTAGGTTTTCCCTGATTTCCCTAAATCGCTTCAGGCAAATACCGCGATGGTTCCTTTGAAAGGGCACGGCCGACTTCCTTTCCCATCCTTCCTTAATCCGACGAGACCGGTGACATCGCTGTTTGGTCTCCCCCCCCCAAATCAAATCAAACCAAACAACTGCGCCAGACACTTGTCGTATACAGGCGTTGCCGACCGCAGCGCCGTATCCTGCCTGTTTACATGCTCTATATCTGAATACGCATGCCTATATCACTTTCTTTGGCGCTTCAGTGTATAAAGGGCCGGGCAACCTACGGAACATTTTTGTTCAGCATAGTTATCGTACTGTCTACTACTTAAGAATAAACGGTATCTACAGCAAAACTGAAACTGTCGATGTTGTATCGAGGTTCTATGCGAAAATTGTCTGTCTGTAACATGAAACAGAGGGATGTTGTAGAAATAAAGAAAAGCACGCAGGTTTATCATATAGTGCTAGAAACCGCAAGTTCCTCAACAAAAAGGTAAAAAAAAACCACAAAGCAAAAATATATCAAATATAGCTTCAAAACTTTGTCGAACTTACATAAAACATGTTTCTATTGTTCAAGAAAACTTTCACGTATTTCAATAATAACAAGAAACGCTTGCCTTAGATCGTGATGAAGAATATTCTCTGAGAAGAGAATAATAACAATAATCCTGTAAATTTTGTTATGTTTGTGCATTTAAACCGCCCTTGCGTCAAAAATAATTGCCTTGGTTACATTAAAACACAGATGTTACTCAAACAACAAATTTTGTTACTTATAAATGCAATTTATATTCAATAAAAATATAAAATACACACTGGACTATTTATGTTAAAAACAAACAACTAAACAAGCAAAAAGCAAACAGCAGTCGTCGGCTCCCGTTTTCACTCTTACACATTGATTTAGGTTTCTTCCCCTTCCAATTCCACTGATACTACCGGTAATCCTCCAATTACTACATTTATGTAGTACAGGGTATATCAGAAAGAATCATCCCATTTGTCACGTCTTGGTTTCTGAAACTAATAAACATATACAAAGATTTTTTTTGATGAACGGGAAACTCAAAAAGCTTTTTTTTCGTACCTTATCATAGGTGTTCAGTATACCCCCCTTGAGATGCACGCCATATGTCAATGCAGTATTCAAATTGCTTTCACACTGCACCGAGCGTGTCTTGAGTTGCAGCTTCCACAGCCGTTGTTATACAATGTCTCAGTTCAATCATTGTTGTTGGTAACGGAGGCATCTAAACAAAGTCTTTTATAAGCTCCCACAAGAAATAATCACATACAGTCAGGTCCGGTGACCTTGGTGACCAGTGATGTAAGGTTAATCGTTTGGTCCTTCCACATGCCAGTGTGGCGGTGCCTCATCCTGTTGGTAAATGAAGTCGTTCGAATTCGTCTCCAACTTTCGAAAAAGAAAGTTCTCAAGCATATCGAGATATGTGCTTCCTGTCACAGTGTCCTCAGCAAAGAAACATGGAACATACACCTTTCCCGGGAAACTGCACAAAACACATTAAATTTTGGAGGGTCCCTCTCATGTACAACTTCATGTGGTTATTCCGTACCCCATATTCTCACATTATGACGGTTCACCTTTCCATTTAAATGAAATGTTTCCTCGTCACTAAACAGTAAGCGTGGAAAAAAAGTGTCATTCTCCATCTTGCCAAGAATGAAATTACAGAACTCCATACGTTGTTGTTTGTCACCTTCACGAAGAGCTAGCAGTAGCTGCATTTTGAATGGTTTCATGTGTAAACGTCGACGCAACACACGCCAGACGACATCGAGGGCATGTTGAGCTGTCGAGCTGTACGGCTACCAGATTTCTGCCGACTCCTTGTGAAACTACGGCGGATGTGTTCGACGTCTGTGTGTGACACTCTGGTCCGGCCCGGGGATTTGCCTTTACACAAAGAAACTGTTTGTCGGAATCGTTCATATCATCGTCTAATGCTCTGCGCTGTAGGAGCATCCACATCGTACCTAGTACGAAAGTCAGTTTTGGTAGAGCGCAACTCTGGTTACAACTAACCATCTTTTGCCAGCTCGTGTCAGTAATGCCATGGCACAATATAAACAGTTAAATGGAAATCGTATGGCATTACTGCCTGGGAGAAGCCATTTGGTGTAAGCTTGAGTCGACTCGAGCTATCCTTGAGTGGTCCTGTAAGATATATGCTGGACAGTCGGCTGATCGAGGATCTAATTTCCACTGAAGCTCAGGTAGACGATGCCACGGGATAGGCAACGTGATTTTCTCATGTTCTGACATCTTCAGGTAAAATAAATACATAAAAATGAAACGTATATAGCGTGTTAAAAATATAAAAGAAATATAAAAATTGAGATGTGAGACAATAATTGTTATGACTTAAATTTTCAGTGCCTCGTTTTCTTGTATGTTAGCACTTCCGCGAACTCAGCTGTTGTTAGTTGAAAATGACCGAATAAGTCAAAAATAGGCGTGAAACAAATGAATACTATTGGGAAGAAAGAAACTTGTATACATTTCACAAGAATGGATATCTTATAAACAGTGGAACTGCTTGCATTGCACATTCTTGTCATAATCACGGAAACAAAACCGTTCTGGAGTGCAGCACCATTCTAAGGCAGTAACATAGGCCTCTCGTTTGGTGTGACTGTCGTTCGTTTTTGCACCGCGCAAAGCGGGGTGTTACAGACCAGGGCTATGGCAAAAAGGAAGGTCTGTCTGTCTTCAAACGGGAACCATTATCGGAGAGTTGTTATGCTTCTGTTTACAAGAGGACCGTACGAATTTCCCTTCGCCAATTTCAGTCATATTGACAGGGTGTGTAGGCACGACTAGGCGTTCACCACATGTGAACAGGGAGATGTAACTCTCAACCGTTTCCAAGATAATTGAGTTTCAAAATTTTAGGCGTGCACTTTGTAGGGTCTCTCTACTTAGTAAGCAGTTAGCAGCCAAGCGAGTAAGCACTTCGTTGCAGCCGGCCGGAATGGCCGAGCGGTTCTGACGCTACAGTCTAAAACCGCGAGACCGCTACGTTCGCAGGTTCGAATCCTGCCTTGGGCATGGATGTGTGTGATGTCCTTAGGTTAGTTAGGTTTAAGTAGTTCTAAGTTCTAGGGGACTGATGACCTCAGATGTTAAGTCCCATAGTGTTTAGAGCCATTTGAACCATTTTTGAACTTCGTTGCATAAGTGCGATGTCTTCGGATCAAGTCTCTCTGTTAGCTTTTTTTTTCCTCGTGTAGTTCTAGCAACAGATTTATTATGACTGTGAAAGATATGAATATTTAATGATTCATTTCTTCTTCTTCTTTCGAATAACCCATTTGGAGGGTATGACGAATCAACTTTGGCTACTCTTCATTGTATTAGATTTCCTTAGTTTCCAGATTTCCTTCATCCTTTTAGAGTGTTGTTCCCTTTCTTCTAGTCTAGTCTAGTTGTTTTCTTTCTCTTCTGAAATTCTGCCTTTTGAACTGCCTTTCCGAAATGTGTTCTGTTTTCTATTGTGTCTATTGTAATTCCAGCGTTTTCCATATCCTTTTCAGTCTCTATGAACCATAGGGGCTTGGATTTGTAGCCACTGAGTAATGTGAATATCCATTTGGTTAGCCTGTTGTTATCCATTATGAATGTATGTCCAAAAAAACTGTAGTCTTCTCTTCCTCATTACATCAGTTACTTTTTTAGTTTTCAAGTATAGCTCTCTGTTTGGTCTTAACCTGTATTCAGCATTCTTTTAGCTCCCAGTATTTTCCTTAAAATTCTTCTTTCGACCTTCTCTAGTTTCTCAAGATCTCCATTTCTTGTTAGATTAAGTGTTTCTACAGCATACAGAGCTTCAGGTTTGGCCAGTGTTTGGTAATGTCTTAATTTCGTGTTCCAGGACAAGGATTTTTTGTTATAAACATTTTTGGTCATATGATACACTCTTTCTAGTTTCTATAGCTGTCTTTTCTTTTGCATTTTATGTAATCCACTCTCCTAGGTATTTAAAGGAATCTGTTTTGGGTATTGTATTGTTGTCAACTACAATATTTTGAGGAGCATCACAGATGTTTATCGTGAATTTTGTCTTTCCAAAGGATATTTGTAGTCCTACTTTGGCTGCTTGGTTTTGCAGTTCTCTTATTTGTTATTGGGTATTATCTAGCGAATCTGCAATCAAAGCCATGTCACCTGTGAAGGCTAAACAGTCGACAGTGATCTTGTTTGGATTTCTTCCTAGTTGAATCCTTTTATTATTGATGGCCTTCCTCCATTCTCGAACTACCTTCTCTAACACACAATTGTAAGGCAGAGGTAACAAACCATCTCCCAGTCGGATACCTGAGTTTATTTCAAACGATTTTGAGAGCTCTCTCCTAAATTTTACTTTCGATTTTGTGTTTGTCAAAGTTACTTTAATTATTTAGTTGTTTTAGTATCGAGTCCCAATTCATTTATTATTTTCATAATTTTTATCCTGAAAAAAGGAGAAAAAATTGTATTCTAAGGAGACTGCAAATAAGGAAAGATACACAAATCAGTAGCGTAGAGTTATTTTATTTATATTATTGTATTTAAGATTAAGATAAATAAAATATGGAACCTAAGGAGCATTGTACAAATCAGGATGATAGTGATCGTAGAAACATGAAGAACAATTATTGCAGCATACAGCGCATTTAGTGAACGCCGAATTTTTGCTTGTGTATGGTTTATTCAATGTGTCTAATGCAAAACAAGCTTGGTTTATGTACATCATCGGTTGTCGTTCATCACACAGTTTCACTGCATACCATGCATATCGAAGCATATCATTTAAAGCTGGTGCGGACAACTGATGGTCTACGATTGACTGACTTGTTACGCAACGTTCACTAGAAGATACCTCTCTATTCTGTTCGATGACGTACGCGTAATTCTGTAGTCTTGTCACACAGTTCTTCAACTGCCTGAAACGAAAGTGCCGGCAGCGAGATTCGAGCCAAGACCGTGTGCTTATGACACTACGTAGTTACTCACTTGGTTGCTAGCGACCATACAAAGTACACAAGCTCGCCTAAAATTTTCAAACTCAATTTTCTTGATAACAGTTAAGAGTCCCATATTTCTGTTTCCGTATGTTGAAGTCGTTCTCGTGCCCTACACACCCTGTCAATGTGAATCAAACCGGCGAAGGGAAGTTCGTAGGCTTCCTTTGTTAGCATTGAACTAACGCGGCCCTTCGCACTGTACTTTCTCATAGTTCACAACCTAAAACTTGTAATACTCTTCTTTATTATATGATTTTATATGTGCTTATCGCCTATCGTCCAGTGGCTTATTGTGGAGTTTCTACATGTTTTATTCTGTGGTTGAAGTTTTGTGAGTGCTTCACGTTACTCATCTTTAAGGGGCGTAATGACTTTGTTTGAATTCAGCCACTCATTTGTTAACTGTTATAATGATGGCGAGAACTCTACACATTCACCGCCGGCCGCGGTGGTCTCGCGGTTCTAGGCGCGCAGTCAGGAACCGTGCGACTGCTACGGTCGCAGGTTAGAATCCTGCCTCGGGCATGGATGTGTGTGATGTCCTTAGGTTAGTTAGGTTTAAGTAGTTCTAAGTTCTAGGGGACTGATGACCACAGCAGTTGAGCCCCATAGTGCTCAGAGCCATTTGAACCACACATTCACCAACACTGAATTTATTTATCAGGTCCCGTGGGACCATACGAGAAAAAGCTACATGGTTATGGAACGAGTTAGTACATAGTTTACAGAATGATGACAACAAAATTTATAAGCCAAGAATTAAAGAATTAAAACACATGAATAACAGACAGTATACGAATAAATAACACATTACAGAGAAACGTTCTCAACCACTGTGAGGAAATGTTAAACAGAACAGAAGGAGTGTGCCACAAGGAAACCATTCAATGTGAATTTGAATACTTGGGGTATTTACTCAATGCTTTTCAGTTCTGCAGAAGTACACTGAACAGAAGATCTGCTCAGTAGTGCACATCTTTCTGTAAAATGTGTAAGGACGTGTTATTCAAGTGCATATCGTTTTTCCGTCTACTGTTCACCGCATGAAGGTTGCCATTTCTTATGAATATGTCAATAATGTGAACAACAAATCCCATTGTGGAAAGGTATAGCCTACAGGAATGACACAGTTAGAATTTCGCGACACTTGAACAACGATCTACACGAAATTCGTGCTGCCTCGGGCATGGATGTGTGTGATGTCCTTAGGTTAGTTAGGTTTAAGTAGTTCTAAGTTCTAGGGGACTGATGACCACAGATGTTAAGTCCCATAGTGCTCAGAGCCATTTGAACCTTTTGAACGAAATTCGTGAACGGACACAACGGATCACTCTTACCGCCCCTTTCTACCCTTAGAATATTCTTGGTGAATTCACAGAGTTACCCCAAAATATAACACCTCACCAGCTCTTATGAACATGTCAATAATGTGAACAACAAATCCCATTGTGGAAAAGATATAGCCTACAAGAATGACACAGTTAGAATTTCGCGACACCTGAACAACGGCCTACACGAAATTCGCGAACGGACACAACTGATCAATCTTACCGCTCCTTTATAGCCTTAGAATATTCTTGGTGAATTCACAGAGTTACCACAAAATACAACACCTCACCAGATGACAGAGTGAAACTCAGCACAATAAACCGGCTTTCGCGTTGTGTGTCAGAGACAGTGGGGATCATTCTTATTGTAAAGATGGCAGCACTCAGTTTCTGCATAATACCTTCAACGTGGTACTTCCAATAAGGCTTTCCATCTACCCTCATTCCTAAGAATTTGAAACAGTGAACTTCACTGACTGTTGGACCGTTGTCGGAGAGTGAAGTTTCGCTTTTAAAAGTATTCTGTGTCAGAAACTGTAAGCACTGCTTTCTATTCCAGTCAAGGGTTAATCTGTCATCTGAAAGCCACATGCTGATGTTACTGACTACCCTGTTAGCTATATCATATATAATAAGCTCCATGACTTTCATATTAACATATACGTCCTCGCCAAAGCGAAATTTATTTTGTCGTCTGTCCTGTTTTGTGCAGATCATTGATATGTACAAGGAAAGGCAACAGACGCAGAACAGAACTCTGCTGCACTTCTGCTTTACACAACTCTAGTCAGATTCAAACCTTTTCCCTACTTACTGACACTGGAGGGCAGCCTCTTGCTCCCTACCTTCCAGGTATAAAGCGAAGCACTGTTGATATTTTTTCCCCAGTCTCTAACTTAAAAGTATTTTATGGTCCTCAAAATCAACCGCTTTTGTTAAATCAAAGAAAATACCTACCGTCATTTAGCCTTGATGGTGTTTCACATACAAAAAATAAAGTGCATTTTTTGTAGACTTTCCTTTCCTGAACCCAAACTGAGAGTCTGACAGAAAATTATGTGTGCTCAGCTGTGCCTCTACTCTCCTGTACATTTTGTCCTTAAAAATTTCCAAAACAAACTGACAAT
Organism: Schistocerca piceifrons; assembly: GCF_021461385.2. Taxonomy (NCBI): domain Eukaryota; kingdom Metazoa; phylum Arthropoda; class Insecta; order Orthoptera; family Acrididae; genus Schistocerca; species Schistocerca piceifrons. Next base: position 770,193,320 of record NC_060149.1, read on the forward strand.
AATTGTCTACGTTACTTGTTTCATCTTTTTTTGTGCAAATGTTTCTGCGAAGTGAAAACAAGATTCGCCAGAAATTACACAATGGATTTTTACCGAATTTTCATATGCAAATGAAGAGTGGGAAATGGACAAATGGGGTATCAAACTGTCTAGTTTTGAAGGATAAAGAAAGGTTCCAAATTAATCAGGGTAATTAAGAAAAAATTCCTGGAACAGTACGCATTGCTTTCGTAAAAGGACTTAAGGATATAACGAAGTTCGAATTAAGAATATGATATTTATTTATGTCTTATCTTTGTTCACCAGCGCAAGGATGGGTTCGAAGTCTTCGTAATTTTTTGTATGCTTCATCTAGCGTGATTCTGAGCTCATCGGCAACAATTTGCGAACAGTCCTTTTTCAGATATCAATCTTTATGTGTATTACTTTCGACGTCCGATAGATCTGCTGACAGATAAAGTACATTCATGAAATTTATTCTTCTATAAGACCCGTTTCTCAGGAACTGGTACCACTATTTCGAAAGAAAAGGACAGACAAAGACGAAGATGTTAATACCAGTTTTTTAATGAAAGCAGAAGGTGGAGAAGAAGGAGAAGAAGAAAAAGAGGATAATTATGTCGAGGAAGATGGTAATTATGACAATGATGAAGACGAAGGAGAAGAAAAAGAAGAAGAAGAGGATGATTATGATGACGTTCATGACTGGAAGACGGTGTCCGGCAAATGGCCAGCCGATATCGACCCAAATGGATCGCTGGGGCGATTAGTTTTCTTTCTAGCACTGGAAGGGTTGGGAAATAATTCATGTGATTATGAAATAATGTCTATTGGAGATGAAGTTCGAGAATCATCAATTATTGCTCGAAGTTGCGGAAAATGAAGAGGTACGTTGTGTATAAGAACATTCTGCCATTTCAAAGAACTTCACAAAAGGTGTATTTTACAATTTCGTAAACGGTTTACGTAATTACTGTATGGGATATCGCATATCGAACAGATGGTGAGAGATCGTATCCGATTACAAAGGAGAACTGAGAATATAGTAAGACTTAAAGTGCCAATATTACAAGCTAGTCATCAAAGAAGGTGAGACCTTAGTAGATGTGTGTGTGATATTAGAAGCTAGTCATCATGTAAGGTGTGAGTTTAGCAGATGTGTATGTGGTCATGCATGAAAATTTACGATGCCTATTGAAAATAAAAATAATATTCTTATTAAAAGTGTAACATAAAATATGTAACTGCTCCATAACAGTGATGGCATAGAACTGGTAGAGACGACTTAGGCATGAGCAAGTCTCAGCTCGACAACTACGCATTTTTGGAAGCCGTAACTTGTTCGGGGAAAAACACATTTGCATTTTTGTCAACTAAGTGAAAAATGGGAAATTGACTACCTAAGTATTTCCGCTAGTCGGAACTTGTTGATAGTAGCTGATTCAGCAGGAAAATATATATAAATACGAGATGACCACTAGTAGAAGTAACACACTGGTGCTGTTGCTGCTGCTGGTGTAGCTGCTCTCCTCATCGAATAAGAATAACGTGAGTCTAGTGTTCACTATCACACTACTGGCCATTAAAATTGCTACACCACGAAGATGATGTACTACAGACGCGAAATTTAACCGACAGGAAGAAGATGCTGTGATACGCAAATGATTAGCTTTTCAGAGCATTCACACAAGGTTGGCGCCGGTGGCAAAACCTACAACGTGCTGACATGAGGAGAGTTTCCAACCTATTTCTTATACGCAAACAGCAGCTGACCGGCGTTGCCTGGTGAAACATTGTTGTGATGCCTCGTGTAAGTGCGTACCATCACGTTTCCGACTTTGATAAAGGTCGGATTGTAGCCTATCGCAATTGCGGTTTATCGTATCGCGACATTGCTGCTCGCGTTGGTCGAGATCCAATGACTGTTAGCAGAATATGGAATCGGTGGGTTCAGGAGGGTAATACGGTACGCCGTGCTGGATCCCAACGGCCTCGTATCACTGGCAGTCGAGATGACAGGCATCTTATCCGCATGGCTGTAACGGATCGTGCAGCCACGTCTCGATCCCTGAGTCAACAGATGGAGACGTTTGCAAGACAACAACCATCTGCACGAACAGTTCGACGACGTTTAAAGCAGCATGGACTATCAGCTCGGAGACCATGGCTGCGGTTACCCTTGACGCTGCATCACAGACAGGAGCGCCTGCTATGGTGTACTCAACGACGAACCTGGGTGCACGAATGGAAAAACGTCATTTTTTCGGATGAATCCAGGTTATGTTTACAGCATCATGATGGTTGCATGCATCCGTGTTTGGCGACATCGCGGTGAACGCACACTGGAAGCGTGTATTCGTCACCGCCACCTTGGCGTATCACCCGGCGTGATGGTATAGGGTGCCATTGGTTACACGTCTCGGTCACCTCTTGTTCGCATTGACGGCACTTTGAACAGTGGACGTTATATTTCAGATGTGTTACGACCCGTGGCTGTACCCTTCATTCGATCCCTGCGAAACCCTACATTTCAGCAGGATAATGGTTCAAATGGTTCTGAGCACTATGGGACTCAACTGCTGAGGTCATTAGTCCCCTAGAACTTAGAACTAGTTAAACCTAACTAACCTAAGGACATCACAAACATCCATGCCCGAGGCAGGATTCGAACCTGCGACCGTAGCGGTCTTGCGGTTCCAGACTGCAGCGCCTTTAACCCCACGGCCACTTCGGCCGGCTCAGCAGTATAATGCACTACCGCATGTTGCAGGTCCTGTACCGGCGATTCTGGATGCAGAAAATGTTCGACTGCTGCCCTGGCCAGCACATTCTCCAGATCTCTCACCAATTGAAAACGTCTGGTCAATGGTGGCCGAGCAACTGGCTCGTCGGCCGGCCGGGGTGGTCGAGCGGTTCTAGACGCTACAGTCTGGAACCGCACGACCGCTACGGTCGCAGGTTCGAATCCTGTCTCGGGCATGGATGTGCGTGATTCCCTTAGGTTAGTTAGGTTTAAGTGGTTCTAAGTTCTAGGGGACTGATGACCTCAGAAGTTAAGTCCCATAGTGCTCAGAGCCAACTGGCTCGTCAAAATACGCCAGTCACTACTCTTGATTAACGGTGGTATCGTGTTGAAGCTGCATGGGCAGCTGTACCTGTACGCGTCATCCAAGCTCTGTTTGACTCAATGCCCAGGCGTATCAAGGCCGTTATTACGGTCAGAGGTGGTTGTTCTGGGTACTGATTTCTCAGGATCTATGCACCCAAATTGCGTGAAAATGTAATCACATGTCAGTTCTAGTATAATATATTTGCCCAATGAATACCCGTTTATCATCTGCATTTCGTCTTGGTGTAGCAATTTTAATGGCCAGTAGTGTAGTACTACGAGTACACCGTATTTTACTGTGTAGACTAATGGTTAGAAAATTAATCGTAGTTTCTGTTGTTGCGTAAGTCTTGTGAATACCCATGTGTAGGGCGGCTTCCTAGTGTAAATTTTCCCGTCACCAGAAACCCCGTCACGCCACTAAGTTTTAATTTATTCTAGTAGACAGCACACAGTTTAGATCAGTGCATTCTACTTTAAACATTTATCTCGTGCAGTAACTTTTCGGCAAACAGGATTTCTAATAACAGGTATCTGTAAATACATCAACTTCAGTAGAGAAATTTATTTCTGTTTAATAGCTTGCGGTCTCAGAGTACAGTGCGAGATCTGCAAAGCAACTTTTAGTGTTACTTTATTCTCCTTTGGTATAGTTTCAAACCCAGTAGCGCCATTTGAGAGCTTATATGTATCTTATACACAGTCCGATATGGTTAGGGACTGTGCTTGTTGTCAGCGGATACTAGGAGAGTTGGTTGCTGCGCGTAAAACGCTGAAAGCTGCGGTGGCTACCGTCGACAAGCTTCAAGCTAATGCTCAAAGTTGCGGTGACGTCGGGGCGCCAGTGACGAGACCTTTGGTGCCACTGGAGTCCTCTGGTGACCCGGACGTCGCTTCGGCTTCTGATACGATCCACGGACCGGTCCATCCTCACTCCAGAGTGGGTGGCACATAGTGGTGGGTTCGCTTGTTACTGGGCAGAAGGCGAAAGAGGGAGCAGGCTGTGCAGCTGGCTCCCTACGTCTTAGCAACAGATACGAGGTACTTCCCAGTGTTGATGAGAACTCTGAGCCAGCATGGGAAGCCTCTCCTACTGGGCCAGCTGTCGATTTTCCTGCCCAGTCCGGACGAGTACAGAGGGTGGGTATGCTTGTCATTGGGAGCTCCAATGTTACACGGGTGATTGAGCCCCTCAGGGAGATAGCAAGCAAGGGGGGAAAGAATCCCAGTGTGCATTCGGTATGTTTGCCGGGAGGTCTCATTCGTGATGTGGAGGAGGCCCTGCCGGTGGCTATCGAGCGCACTGGGTGCAACCGGCTGCATGTAGTGGCACATGTCGACACGAATGACGCCTGCCGCTTGGGTTCTGAGGCCATCCTCGGCTCCTTTCGGCGGCTGGCTGATTTGGTGAAGGCAACTAGCAACGCAAACGGGGTGCAGGCTAAGCTTTCTATTTGTAGCATAGTACCCAGAGTTGATCGCGGTCCTCTGGTCTGGAGCAGAGTGGAGGGTGTAAACCAGAGGCTCAGACGACTCTGCGAAGGTATCGGATGCGAATTTCTCGACCTCCGGTATTGGGTGCAGAACTGTAGGGTTCCTCTTCATAGGTCAGGCATGCACTACAAACAGGAAGCGGCTACTAGGGTAGCGGAGTACGTGTGGCAGACACATGGGGCGTTTTAGGTTAGAGAACCTCTCCCTTGGGAGCGAACACGATTTGCCTGTTAAATCAGCCACAGTGACCTCAGAGAATTTTGGTCCTCCCAGATCACAGATAGAAAAGATTAATATGATTTTAGTAAACCTCAGGAGCATCCAAGGGAAGGTTCCAGAAGTAGTATCGCTTACTGAAGGTTCTAATGCACAGATAGTAGTAGGAACAGAAAGCTGGTTGAAACCAGACGTTAATGAAAACGAAATCTTAAGTTGAGATTGGAATGTTTATCGTAAGGATAGGTTAGTCGCCAATGGTGCTGGGGTACTTAATGCAGTAAAAAGTTCCATAAAATCTAGCGAGGTCATCATGGATTTCGAATGTGAATTAATCTGGGTGAAACTGAGTCAAACAACAGTCAAAAATGGTATCGGGTGCTTTTATGGACCATCTGGGTCAGGGTCTGTAGTTGTAGAGCGCTTCAGGCAGAACTTGCACAATATCGTTAGTAATTTTCCTGATCATGCCGTTATAATAGGTGATGACTTCAACTTGCCAGCTATAGATTGGGAGTGTTATGCCATCAAATCTGTGCGCTACAGGCAGGGAATCGTGTAGCACTGTTCTGGATGTCTTGTTCGAAAATTACCTTGAGAAGTAGTTAGAGAACGAGACCTACTGGCAACAAACAGACCTGAAGTTATCGAATCAGTTAACATAGAGGAAGGTATCAGTGATCACATGACTGTGACTGTGACTGTGAATCTATGACGACGGGTCCTACAAGGAATGTTAAGAAAGGTTGGTAGATATATTTTCTCAGCAACGGCAGACAGGATACAAATTTCAGAATATTTCAGCAGTCAGCATCAAATATTCGGGGATGAGGACGAAAATGTGGAGAACAAATGGAAAAAAATTCAAAGGCATCGTTTAATATGCCCAAGACAAGAATAATCAGAGTAAGATTTTAAAGGATGGGAAAGATCCATCATGGTTTAATAACCCTGTTAGAAAAGGGCTGCGTAAACAAAGAGCACTTCACCTCAGATTAAAGAGAAGTAAAAACCTAGCTGACAAACAAAAGCTGAACGAGGCGAAAATGAGCGTTCATTGATTTCAGTAAGGCATCTGACACCGCCCCGCATTTCCGTTTAATGAAAAAAATACGAGCTTACGGAGTACCGCCGCAGACCTGCGATTGTATTCAAGACTTTATTGCAGATAGAACTCAACACGTCGCTCTTAGCGGAACTCAATCGACAGATGTAAAGGTAATATCCTGAGTACGATAGGGACGTGTGATAGGACCGTTGCTGTTTACAATATATATAAATGATCTAGTAGAAAGCCTCGGATGCTCTTTAAGGTTATTCGCAGATGATGCAGTTGTCTATACCAAAGTAGCAACGCCGGACGATAGTGGGAAATTGCAGAACGACCTGCAGAGAATTGATAAATGGTGCAGACTCCGGCAGTTGACCCTGAACGTAAATAAATGTAACGTATTGCTCATACATAGGAAAAGAAATCGACTACTGTGCAGCTACAGTACTGATGACAAACAGCTGCCGTAAAATATCTAGGCTTAACTATCCAGAGCGACCTTAAGTGGAATGACTATACAGGGTGGTCCACTGATCGTGACCGGGCCAAATATCTCACGAAGAAAGCGTCAAACGAAAAAACTACAAAGAACGAAACTTGTCTAACTTGAAGGTGGAAACCAGATGGCGCTATGGTTGGTCCGCTAGATGGTGCTGCCATAGGTCAAACGGATATCAACTGCGCTTTTTTAAACTAGGAACCCACATTTTTTATTACATATTCGTGTAGTACGTAAAGAAATATGAAAGTTTTAGTTCGACCACTTTTTTCGCTTTGTGATAGAGGGCGCTGTAATAGTCACAAACATATGGCTCACAATTTTAGACGAACAGTTGGTAACAAGTAGGTTTTTTAAATTAAAATACCGAACGTGGGTACGTTTGAACATTTTATTTCGGTTGTTCCAATGTGATACATGTACCTTTGTGAGCTTATCATTTCTGAGAACGCATGCTGTTACAGCGTGATTACCTGTAAATACCACATTAATGCAATAAATGCTCAAAATTATGTAGGTCAACCTCAATGCATTTGGCAATACGTGTAACGACATTCCTCTCAACAACGAGTAGTTCGCCTTCCGTAAAGTTCGCACATGCATTGACAATGCGCTGACGCATGATGTCAGGCGTTGTCGGTGGATCACGATAGCAAATATCCTTCAACTTTCCCCACAGAAAGAAATCCGGGGACGACAGATCCGGTGAACGTGTGGGCCATGGTATGGTGCTTCGACGACCAATCCACCTGTCATGAAATATGCTATTCAATACCGCTTCAACCACACGCTAGCTATGTGCCGGACATCCATCACATTGGAAGTACATCGCCATTCTGTCATGCAATGAAACATCTTGTAGTAACATAGGTACAACATTACGAAGGAAATCAGCAAACATTGCACCATTTAGATTGCCATCGATAAAATGGGGGCCAATTATCCTTCCTCCCA